>NC_059283.1:13682432-13732432 GCF_017591435.1 Portunus trituberculatus
TGGAATACACCAAAATAACCCCTTTTGACATATTTCACTTCCTTAGACAAATAGTGTGTTTTGCCTGCAATTCTGAGTTTTGTTACATAAAACGCTGGAATACACCAAAATAACCCCTTTTTCACATATTTCACTTCCTTAGACAAATAGTGTGTTTTGCCTGCAATTCTGAGTTTTGTTGCATAAAACACTGGAATACACCAAAATAACCCCTTTTTGACATATTTCAGTTCCTTAGACAAATAGTGTGTTTTGCCTGCAATTCTGAGTTTTGTTGCATAAAACGCTGGAATACACCAAAATAACCCATATTTTACATATTTCAGTTCCTTAGACAAATAGTGTGTTTTCGTAGCATTTCTGTGTTTTGGTGGAAAACAACTAAAAGCTGATTAAATTACACGTTTTTCTTAATTTTACTTTGGATTCTCTATACTTGCTTGTTTTCATCAATTTTATCGTTTTGAAGCAAAATAATGTAAAATGACGAATAAGCACAATTTTCAATCGAGATAGATTTTTTTCATAAAACACCTTAAAAACGCATGAATAAGACGTTTTAACAAATATAGTGTTTTGCCTGCATTTATGAGTTTGTTGCATAAAACGCTAGAATACACTAAAATAACCCACTTTTGACATATTTCACTTCCTTAGATATATATTGTGTTTTCCCTGCATTTCTGAGTTTTGGTTCATAAAACGCTGGAATACATCAAAATAACCCCTTTTTGACATATTTCACTTCCTTAAACAAATAGTGTGTTTTCCCTGCTATTCTGAGTTTTGTTACATAAAACGCTGGAATACACCAAAATAACCCCTTTTAGACATATTTCACTAACTTAGACAAATAGTGTGTTTTGTTTTGCCTGCAATTCTGAGTTTTGTTACATAAAACGCTGGAATACACCAAAATAACCCCTTTTTCACATATTTCACTTCCTTAGACAAATAGTGTGTTTTGCCTGCAATTCTGAGTTTTGTTACATAAAACGCAATAAACCAAAATAACCCCTTTTTCACATATTTCATTTCCTTAGACAAATAGTGTGTTTTGCCTGCAATTCTGAGTTTTGTTACATAAAACGCTGGAATACACCAAAATAACCCCTTTTTGACATATTTCAGTTCCTTAGACAAATAGTGTGTTTTGCCTGCAATTCTGAGTTTTGTTGCATAAAACGCTGGAATACACCAAAATAACCCATATTTTACATATTTCAGTTCCTTAGACAAATAGTGTGTTTTCGTAGCATTTCTGTGTTTTGGTGGAAAACAACTAAAAGCTGATTAAATTACACGTTTTTCTTAATTTTACTTTGGATTCTCTATACTTGCTTGTTTTCATCAATTTTATCGTTTTGAAGCAAAATAATGTAAAATGACGAATAAGCACAATTTTCAATCGAGATAGATTTTTTTCATAAAACACCTTAAAAACGCATGAATAAGACGTTTTAACAAATATAGTGTTTTGCCTGCATTTATGAGTTTGTTGCATAAAACGCTAGAATACACTAAAATAACCCACTTTTGACATATTTCACTTCCTTAGATATATATTGTGTTTTCCCTGCATTTCTGAGTTTTGGTTCATAAAACGCTGGAATACATCAAAATAACCCCTTTTTGACATATTTCACTTCCTTAAACAAATAGTGTGTTTTCCCTGCTATTCTGAGTTTTGTTACATAAAACGCTGGAATACACCAAAATAACCCCTTTTAGACATATTTCACTTCCTTAGACAAATTGTGTTTTGCCTGCAATTCTGAGTTTTGTTACATAAAACGCTGGAATACACCAAAATAACCCCTTTTTCACATATTTCACTTCCTTAGACAAATAGTGTGTTTTGCCTGCAATTCTGAGTTTTGTTACATAAAACGCTGGAATACACCAAATTTCATTTCCTTAGACAAATAGTGTGTTTTGCCTGCAATTCTGAGTTTTGTTGCATAAAACGCTGGAATACACCAAAATTTTTTTTGACATATTTCAGTTCCTTAGACAAATAGTGTGTTTTGCCTGCAATTCTGAGTTTTGTTGCATAAAACGCTGGAATACACCAAAATAACCCATATTTTACATATTTCAGTTCCTTAGACAAATAGTGTGTTTTCGTAGCATTTCTGTGTTTTGGTGGAAAACAACTAAAAACTGATTAAATTAAACGTTTTTCTTAATCTTACTTTAGATTCTCTATACTTGCTTGTTTTCAATTTTATCGTTTTGAAGCAAAATAATGTAAAATGACGAATAAGCACAATTTTCAATCGAGATAGATTTTTTTTCATAAAACACCTTAAAAACGCATGAATAAGACGTTTTAACAAATATAGTGTTTTGCCTGCATTTATGAGTTTGTTGCATAAAACGCTAGAATACACTAAAATAACCCACTTTTGACATATTTCACTTCCTTAGATATATATTGTGTTTTCCCTGCATTTCTGAGTTTTGGTTCATAAAACGCTGGAATACATCAAAATAACCCCTTTTTGACATATTTCACTTCCTTAAACAAATAGTGTGTTTTCCCTGCTATTCTGAGTTTTGTTACATAAAACGCTGGAATACACCAAAATAACCCCTTTTAGACATATTTCACTAACTTAGACAAATTGTGTGTTTTGCCTGCAATTCTGAGTTTTGTTACATAAAACGCTGGAATACACCAAAATAACCCCTTTTTCACATATTTCACTTCCTTAGACAAATAGTGTGTTTTGCCTGCAATTCTGAGTTTTGTTACATAAAACGCTGGAATACACCAAAATAACCCCTTTTTCACATATTTCATTTCCTTAGACAAATAGTGTGTTTTGCCTGCAATTCTGAGTTTGGTTGCATAAAACACTGGAATACACCAAAATAACCCCTTTTTGACATATTTCAGTTCCTTAGACAAATAGTGTGTTTTGCCTGCAATTCTGAGTTTTGTTGCATAAAACGCTGGAATACACCAAAATAACCCATATTTTACATATTTCAGTTCCTTAGACAAATAGTGTGTTTTCGTAGCATTTCTGTGTTTTGGTGGAAAACAACTAAAAGCTGATTAAATTACACGTTTTTCTTAATTTTACTTTGGATTCTCTATACTTGCTTGTTTTCATCAATTTTATCGTTTTGAAGCAAAATAATGTAAAATGACGAATAAGCACAATTTTCAATCGAGATAGATTTTTTTCATAAAACACCTTAAAAACGCATGAATAAGACGTTTTAACAAATATAGTGTTTTGCCTGCATTTATGAGTTTGTTGCATAAAACGCTAGAATACACTAAAATAACCCACTTTTGACATATTTCACTTCCTTAGATATATATTGTGTTTTCCCTGCATTTCTGAGTTTTGGTTCATAAAACGCTGGAATACATCAAAATAACCCCTTTTTGACATATTTCACTTCCTTAAACAAATAGTGTGTTTTCCTGCAAATATTCTGAGTTTTGTTACATAAAACGCTGGAATACACCAAAATAACCCTTTTAGACATATTTCACTAACTTAGACAAATAGTGTGTTTTGCCTGCAATTCTGAGTTTTGTTACATAAAACGCTGGAATACACCAAAATAACCCTTTTTTTTACATAAAACGCTGGAATACATACACCAAAAGACAAATAGTGTTTTTTGCCTGCAATTCTGAGTTTTGTTACATAAAACGCTGGAATACACCAAAATAACCCCTTTTTCACATATTTCACTTCCTTAGACAAATAGTGTGTTTTGCCTGCAATTCTGAGTTTGGTTGCATAAAACACTGGAATACACCAAAATAACCCCTTTTTGACATATTTCAGTTCCTTAGACAAATAGTGTGTTTTGCCTGCAATTCTGAGTTTTGTTGCATAAAACGCTGGAATACACCAAAATAACCCATATTTTACATATTTCAGTTCCTTAGACAAATAGTGTGTTTTCGTAGCATTTCTGTGTTTTGGTGGAAAACAACTAAAAGCTGATTAAATTACACGTTTTTCTTAATTTTACTTTGATTCTCTATACTTGCTTGTTTTCATCAATTTTATCGTTTTGAAGCAAAATAATGTAAAATGACGAATAAGCACAATTTTCAATCGAGATAGATTTTTTTTCATAAAACACCTTAAAACGCATGAATAAGACGTTTTAACAAATATAGTGTTTTGCCTGCATTTATGAGTTTGTTGCATAAAACGCTAGAATACACTAAAATAACCCACTTTTGACATATTTCACTTCCTTAGATATATATTGTGTTTTCCCTGCATTTCTGAGTTTTGGTTCATAAAACGCTGGAATACATCAAAATAACCCCTTTTTGACATATTTCACTTCCTTAAACAAATAGTGTGTTTTCCCTGCTATTCTGAGTTTTGTTACATAAAACGCTGGAATACACCAAAATAACCCTTTTAGACATATTTCACTAACTTAGACAAATAGTGTGTTTTGCCTGCAATTCTGAGTTTTGTTACATAAAACGCTGGAATACACCAAAATAACCCCTTTTTCACATATTTCACTTCCTTAGACAAATAGTGTGTTTTGCCTGCAATTCTGAGTTTTGTTACATAAAACGCTGGAATACACCAAAATAACCCCTTTTTCACATATTTCAGTTCCTTAGACAAATAGTGTGTTTTGCCTGCAATTCTGAGTTTTGTTGCATAAAACGCTGGAATACACCAAAATAACCCATATTTTACATATTTCAGTTCCTTAGACAAATAGTAGTGTTTTGCCTGCAATTCTGAGTTTTGTTGCATAAAACGCTGGAATACACCAAAATAACCCATATTTTACATATTTCAGTTCCTTAGACAAATAGTGTGTTTTCGTAGCATTTCTGTGTTTTGGTGGAAAACAACTAAAAGCTGATTAAATTACACGTTTTTCTTAATTTTACTTTGGATTCTCTATACTTGCTTGTTTTCATCAATTTTATCGTTTTGAAGCAAAATAATGTAAAATGACGAATAAGCACAATTTTCAATCGAGATAGATTTTTTTCATAAAACACCTTAAAAACGCATGAATAAGACGTTTTAACAAATATAGTGTTTTGCCTGCATTTATGAGTTTGTTGCATAAAACGCTAGAATACACTAAAATAACCCACTTTTGACATATTTCACTTCCTTAGATATATATTGTGTTTTCCCTGCATTTCTGAGTTTTGGTTCATAAAACGCTGGAATACATCAAAATAACCCCTTTTTGACATATTTCACTTCCTTAAACAAATAGTGTGTTTTCCCTGCTATTCTGAGTTTTGTTACATAAAACGCTGGAATACACCAAAATAACCCCTTTTAGACATATTTCACTTCCTTAGACAAATTGTGTGTTTTGCCTGCAATTCTGAGTTTTGTTACATAAAACGCTGGAATACACCAAAATAACCCCTTTTTCACATATTTCACTTCCTTAGACAAATAGTGTGTTTTGCCTGCAATTCTGAGTTTTGTTACATAAAACGCTGGAATACACCAAAATAACCCCTTTTTCACATATTTCAGTTCCTTAGACAAATAGTGTGTTTTGCCTGCAATTCTGAGTTTTGTTGCATAAAACGCTGGAATACACCAAAATAACCCATATTTTACATATTTCAGTTCCTTAGACAAATAGTGTGTTTTCGTGCATTTCTGTGTTTTGGTGGAAAACAGTATGAAGAATTCAAAATAAAAAAAAAAAAAACGTGTTATTTAATCAGTTTTTAGCTGTTTTCCATCAAAACACAGAAATGCTACGGAAACACACTATTTGTCTAAGGAACTGAAATATGTAAAAAATGGATTATTTTGATGTATTCCAGCGTTTTATGCAACAAAACTCAGAATTGCAAGCAAAACACACTATATTGTGAAATATGTCAAAAAGGGGTTATTTTGGTGTATTCCAGCGTTTTATGAAACAAAACTCAGAAATGCAGGCAAAACACAATATATGTCTAAGAACGTGAAATATGTCAAAAATGGGTTATTTTAGTGTATTCTAGCGATTTATGCACGAAACTCAAAAATGCAGGTAAAACACTATATGTGTTAAAACGTCTTATTTATGTGTTTTAAGGTGTTTATATATATATATATATATATATATATATATATATATATATATATATATATATATATATATATATATTATATATATATATATATATATATATATATATATATATATATATATATATATATATATATATATATATATATATATATATATAGAAACTATCTCGATTGAAAATTGTGCTTATTCGTCATTTTACATTATTTTGCTTCAAAACGATAAAATTGATGAAAACAAGCTAGTATAGAAAATCCAAAGTAAAATTAAGAAAAATGTGTAATTTTATCAGTTTTTAGCTGTTTTCCACCAAAACACAGAAATGCTACGGAAACACACTATTTGTCTAAGGAACTGAAATATGTAAAAAATGGGTTATTTTGGTATATTCCAGCGTTTTATGGAACAAAACTCAGAATTGCAGGCAAAACACACTATTTGTCTAAGGAATTGAAATATGTGAAAAGGGGTTATTTTGGTGTATTCCAGCGTTTTATGTAACAAAACTCAGAATTGCAGGTAAAACACACTATTTGTCTAGGGTAGTGAAATATGTCAAAAAGGGGTTATTTTGGTGTATTCCAGCGTTTTATGTAACAAAACTCAGAATTGCAGGGAAAACACACTATTTGTTAAAGGAAGTGAAATATGTCAAAAAGGGTTATTTTGATGTATTCCAGCGTTTTATGAACCAAAACTCAGAAATGCAGACAAAACACAATATATGGGTTATTTTAGTGTATTCTAGCGTTTTATGCACGAAACTCAGAAATGCAGGTAAAACACTATATTTGTTAAAACGTCTTATTTATGTGTTTTTAAGGTGTTTTATGAAAAAAAAACTATCTCGATTGAAAATTGAGCTTATTCGTCATTTTACATTATTTTGCTTCAAAACGATAAAATTGATGAAAACAAGCTAGTATAGAGAATCCAAAGTAAAATTAAGAAAAACGTGTAATTCTATCAGTTTTTAGCTGTTTTACACCAAAACACAGAATTGCTACGGAAACATACTATTTGTCTAAGGAACTGAAATATGTAAAAAAAAGGGTTATTTTGGTGTATTCCAACGTTTTATGCAACAAAACTCAGAATTGCAGGCAAAACACACTATTTGTCTAAGGTAGTGAATTATGTCAAAAAGGTTTTATTTGGTGTATTCCATCGTTTTATGTAAAAAAACTCAAAATTGCAGGAAAAACATACTATTTGTTTAAGGAAGTGAAATATGTCAAAAAGGGGTTATCTTGATGTATTCCAGCGTTTTATGAACCAAAACTCAGAAATGCAGGCAAAACACAATATATGTCCAAGGAAGTGAAATATGTCAAAAGTGTGTTATTTTAGTGTATTCTAGTGTAGTGTATTCATGTGTTTTTAAGGTGTTTTTTGAAAAAAACTATCTCGATTGAAAATTGTGCTTATTCTTCATTTTACATTATTTTGCTTCAAAACAATAAAATTGATGAAAACAAGCTAGTATAGAGAATCCAAATTAAATCAAGAAAAACGTGTAATTTAATCAGTTTTTAGTTCTTTTCCACCAAAACACAGAAATGCTACAGAAACACACTATTTGTCTAAGGAACTGAAATATTTAAAAATGGGTATTTTGGTGTATTCCAGCGTTTTATGCAATAAAATTCAGAATTGCAGGCAAAACACACTATTTGTCTAAGGTAGTGAAATATGTCAAAAAGGAGTTATTTTGGTGTATTCTAGCGTTTTATGTAACAAAACTCAAAATTGCAGGGAAAACACACTATTTGTTTAAGGAAGTTAAATATGTCAAAAAGGGGTTATTTTGATGTATTCCAGCGTTTTTTGTACCAAAACACAATATATGCCTAAGGAAGTGAAATATGTCAAAAATGGGATATTTTAGTGTATTCTAGCGTTTTATGCACGAAACTCAGATATGCAGGTAAAACACTTTATTTGTTAAAACGTCTTATTTTTGTGTTTTTAAGGTATTTTATAAAATAAAAATCTATCTCGATTGAAAATTGTGCTTATTCGTCTTTTTACATTATTTTTGCTTCAAAACGATAAAATTGATGAAAACAAGCTAGTATAGAGAATCCAAAGTAAAATTAAGAAAAACGTGTAATTTTATCAGTTTTTAGCTGTTTTACACCAAAACACAAAAATACTACGGAAACATACTATTTGTCTAAGGAATTGAAATATGTAAAAAAAGGGTTATTTTGGTGTTTGGTGTATTCCAACGTTTTATGCAACAAAACTCAGAATTGCAGGCAAAACACACTATTTCTTTAAGGAAGTTAAATATGTCAAAAAGGGGTTATTTTGATGTATTCCAGCGTTTTATGAACCAAAACTCAGAAATGCAGGCAAAACACAATATATGTCTAAGGAAATAAAAATATGTCAAAAATGGGTTATTTTAGTGTATTTTAGCGTTTTATGCACGAAACTCAGAAATTCAGGTAAAAAACTATATTTGTTAAAAAGTCTTATTTATATGTTTTTAAGGTGTTTTATAAAAAAAAATCTATCTCGATTGAAAATTGTGCTTATTCGTCATTTTACATTATTTTTGCTTCAAAACGATAAAATTGATGAAAACAAGTTAGTATAGATAATCCAAAGTAAAATTAAGAAAATGTGTAATTTTATCAGTTTTTAGCTGTTTTACACCAAAACACATAAATGCTACGGAAACATATTATATGTCTAAGGAACTGAAATATGTAAAAAAAGGGTTATTTTGGTGTATTCCAACGCTTTATGCAACAAAACACATAATTGCAGGCAAAACACACTATTTGTCTAAGGAAGTGAAATATGTGAAAATGGGGTTATTTTGGTGTATTCCAGCGTTTTATGTAACAAAACTCAGAATTGCAGGCAAAACACACTATTAGTCTAAGGTAGTGAAATATGGCAAAAAGGGGTTATTTTGGAGTACTCCAGCGTTTTATGTAACAAAACTCAGAATTGCAGGGAAAACACACTATTTGTTTAAGGAAGTGAAATATGTCAAAAAGGGGTTATTTTGATGCACTCCAGCTTTTTATGACACAAAACTCAGAAATGCAGGCAAAACACAATATATGTCTAAGGAAGTGAAATATGTCAAAAGTGGGTTATTTTAGTATATTCTAGCGTTTTATGCACCAAACTCATAAATGCAGGCAAAACACTATATTTGTTAAAACGTCTTATTCATGTGTTTTAAGGTGTTTTATGAAAAAAAACTATCTCGATTGAAAATTGTGCTTATTCGTCATTTTACATTATTTTGCTTCAAAACGATAAAATTGATGAAAACAAGCTAGTATACAGAATCCAAAGTAAAATTAAGAAAAACGTGTAATTTAATCAGTTTTTAGCTGTTTTCCACCAAAACACAGAAATGCTTAGGAAACACACTATTTGTCTAAGGAACTGAAATATGTAAAAAAAGGGTTATTTTGGTGTATTCCAGCGTTTTATGCAACAAAACTCAGAATAACAGGCAAAACACACTATTTGTCTAAGGAAGTGAAATATGTGAAGAGGGGTTATTTTGGTGTATTCCAGCGTTTTATGTAACAAAACTAAGAATTGCAGGGAAAACACACTATTTGTCTAAGGTAGTGAAATATGTCAAAAAGGGGTTATTTTGGTGTATTCCATTGTTTTATGTAACAAAACTCAGAATTATATGAAAAACACACTATTTGTTTGAGGAAGTGAAATATGTCAAAAAGGGGTTATTTTGATGTATTCCAGCGTTTTATGAACCAAAACTCAGAAATGCAGGCAAAACACAATATATATCTAAGGAAGTAAAATATGTCAAAAGTGGGTTATTTTAGTGTATTCTAGCGTTTTATGCACCAAACTCATAAATGCAGGCAAAACACTATATTTGTTAAAACGTCTTATTCATGTGTTTTTAAGGTATTTTATGAAAAAAAACTATCTCTTTTGAAAATTGTGCTTATTCGTCATTTTACATTATTTTGTTTCAAAACGATAAAATTGATGAAAACAAGCTAGTATAGAGAATCCAAAGTAAAATTAAGAAAAACGTGTAATTTAATCAGTTTTTAGCTGTTTTCCACCAAAACACAGAAATGCTACGGAAACACACTATTTGTCTAAGGAACTGAAATATGTAAAAATGGGTTATTTTGGTGTATTGCAGGCAAAACACACTCAGCATTTTATGCAACAAAACTCAGATTTGCAGGCAAAACACACTATTTGTTTAAGGAAGTGAAATATGTCAAAAAGGGGTTATTTTGATGTATTCCAGCGTTTTATGAACCAAAACTCAGAAATGCAGGCAAAACACAATATATGTCTAAGGAAGTGAAATATGTCAAAAGTGGGTTATTTTAGTGTATTCTAGCGTTTTATGCACGAAACTCAGAAATGCAGGTAAAACACTATATCTGTTAAAACGTCTTATTTCTGTGTTTTTAAGGTGTTTTAAAACGTCATATTCATGTGCTTTTAACTATCTCGATTGAAAATTGTGCTTATTCGTCATTTTACATTATTTTTGCTTCAAAACGATAAAATTGATGAAAACAAGCTAGTATAGAGAATCCAAAGTAAAATTAAGAAAAACGTGTAATTTTATCAGTTTTTAGCTGTTTTCCACCAAAACACAGAAATGCTACGGAAACATACTATATGTCTAAGGAACTGAAATATGTAAAAAAAAAAAGGGTTATTTTGGTCTATTCCAACGTTTTATGCAACAAAACTCAGAATTGCAGGCAAAACACACTATTTGTCTAAGGAAGTGAAATATGTGAAAAAGGGGTTATTTTGGTGTATTCCAGCGTTTTATGTAACAAAACTCAGAATTGCAGGCAAAACACACTATTTGTCTAAGGTAGTGAAATATGTCAAAAAGGGGTTATTTTGGTGTATTCCAGCGTTTTATGTAACAAAACTCAGAATTGCAGGGAAAACACACTTTGTTTAAGGAAGTGAAATATGATCAAAAGGGGTTATTTTGATGTATTCCAGCGTTTTATGAACCAAAACTCAGAAATGCAGGCAAAAAAACTCAGAAATGCAGGCAAAACACAATATATGTCTAAGGAAGTGAAATATGTCAAAAATGGGTTATTTTAGTGTATTCTAGCGTTTTATGCACCAAACTCAGAAATGCAGGTAAAACACTATATTTGTTAAAACGTCTTATTTATGTGTTTTAAGGTGTTTTATATAAAAAAAAAACTATCTCGATTGAAAATTGTGCTTATTCGTCATTTTACATTATTTTGCTTCAAAACGATAAAATTGATGAAAACAAGCTAGTATAGAGAATCCAAAGTAAAATTAAGAAAAACGTGTAATTTTATCAGTTTTTAGCTGTTTTCCACCAAAACACAGAAATGCTACGGAAACACACTATTTGTCTAAGGAACTGAAATATGTAAAAAAAGGGTTATTTTGGTGTATTCCAGCGTTTTATGCAACAAAACTCAGAATTGCAGGAAAACACACTATTTGTCTAAGGAAGTGAAATATGTGAAAAATGGGTTATTTTGGTGTATTCCAGCGTTTTATGTAACAAAACTCAGAATTGCAGGGAAAACACACTATTTGTTTAAGGAAGTGAAATATGTCAAAAAGGGGTTATTTTGATGTATTCCAGCGTTTTATGAACCAAAACTCAGAAATGCAGGCAAAACACAATATATGTCTATTTTAGGATTCTAGCGTTTTATGCACCAAACTCATAAATGAAAAACACTATGTCAAAAGTGGGTTTTTTAATTTTACTGTATTCTAGCGTTTTATGCACGAAACTCAGAAATGCAGGTAAAACACTATATTTGTTTTAACGTCTTATTTATGTGTTTTAAGGTGTTTTATGAAAAAAACTATCTCGATTGAAAATTGTGCTTATTCGTCATTTTACATTATTTTGCTTCAAAACGATAAAATTGATGAAAACAAGCTAGTATAGAGAATCCAAAGTAAAATTAAGAAAAACGTGTAATTTTATCAGTTTTAGCTGTTTTCCACCAAAACACAGAAATGCTACGGAAACACACTATTTGTCTAAGGAACTGAAATATGTAAAAATGGGTTATTTTGTGTATGTATTCCAGCGTTTTATGCAACAAAACTCAGAATTGCAGGCAAAACACACTATTTGTCTAAGTGAAATATGTCAAAAGGGGTTATTTTGGTGTATTCCAGCGTTTTATGAAACAAAACTCAGAAATGCAGGCAAAACACACTATTTGTCTAAGGAACTGAAATATGTCAAAAAGGGTTATTTTGGTGTATTCCAGCGTTTTATGCAACAAAACTCAGAATTGCAGGCAAAACACACTATTTGTCTAAGGTCTTATTTATTTTGTGTATTCCAGCGTTTTAAATATTTAAAATATATCTAAGGATATATATATTTTAGTGTATTCTAGCGTTTTATGCACCAAACTATATAAATGCAGGCAAAACACTATATTTGTTAAAACGTCTTATTCATGTGTTTTAAGGTGTTTTATGAAAAAAAAACTATCTCGATTGAAAATTGTGCTTATTCGTCATTTTACATTATTTTGCTTCAAAACGATAAAATTGATGAAAACAAGCTAGTATAGAGAATCCAAAGTAAAATTAAGAAAAACGTGTAATTTTATCAGTTTTTTTCTGTTTTCCACCAAAACACAGAAATGCTACGGAAACACACTATTTGTCTAAGGAACTGAAATATGTAAAAAATGGGTTATTTTGGTGTATTCCAGCGTTTTATGCAACAAAACTCAGAATTGCAGGCAAAACACACTATTTGTCTAAGGAAGTGAAATATGTCAAAAGGGGTTATTTTGGTGTATTCCAGCGTTTTATGTAACAAAACTCAGAATTGCAGGCAAAACACACTATTTGTCTAAGGTAGTGAAATATGTCAAAAAGGGGTTATTTTGGTGTATTCCAGCGTTTTATGTAACAAAACTCAGAATTGCAGGCAAAACACACTATTTGTCTAAGGAAGTGAAATATGTCAAAAGGGGTTTTTTTTTATGTATTCCAGCGTTTTATGAACCAAAACTCAGAAATGCAGGCAAAACACAATATATGTTATTATGTATTCTAGCGTTTTATGCAAAACTCAGAAATGCAGGCAAAACACTATATTTGTTAAAACGTCTTATTTATGTGTTTTAAGGTGTTTTATGAAAAAAAAAATATCTCGATTGAAAATTGTGCTTATTCGTCATTTTACATTATTTTGCTTCAAAACGATAAAATTGATGAAAACAAGCTAGTATAGTGAATCCAAAGTAAAATTAAGAAAAACGTGTAATTTTATCAGCTGTTTTTCCACCAAAACACAGAAATGCTACGGAAACACACTATTTGTCTAAGGAACTGAAATATGTCAAAAAAGGGTTATTTTGGTGTATTCCAGCGTTTTATGCAACAAAACTCAGAATTGCAGGCAAAACACACTATTTGTCTAAGGAAGTGAAATATGTCAAAAGGGGTTATTTTGGTGTATTCCAGCGTTTTATGTAACAAAACTCAAAATTGCAGGAAAAACACACTATTTGTCTAAGGAAGTGAAATATGTCAAAAGGGGTTATTTTGATGTATTCCAGCGTTTTATGAACCAAAACTCAGAAATGCAGGCAAAACACAATATATGTCTAAGGAAGTGAAATATGTCAAAAGTGGGTTATTTTAGTGTATTCTAGCGTTTTATGCACCAAACTCAGAAATGCAGGCAAAACACTATATTTGTTAAAACGTCTTATTTATGTGTTTTTAAGGTGTTTTATGAAAAAAACTATCTCGATTGAAAATTGTGCTTATTTGTCATTTTACATTATTTTGCTTCAAAACGATAAAATTGATGAAAACAAGCTAGTATAGAGAATCCAAAGTAAAATTAAGAAAAACGTGTAATTTTATCAGTTTTTAGCTGTTTTCCACCAAAACACAGAAATGCTACGGAAACACACTATTTGTCTAAGGAACTGAAATATGTAAAAAATGGGTTATTTTGGTGTATTCCAGCGTTTTATGCAACAAAACTCAGAATTGCAGGCAAAACACACTATTTGTGTAAGGAAGTGAAATATATCAATAAAGGAGTTATTTTGGTGTATTCTAACGTTTTATGCACCATAAAACGTATGATTTGTCTAATGAACTTATATATGTCAAAAAGGGGTTATTTTAGTGTATTCCAGCGTTTTATAAACCAAAACCCAGAAATGCAAGCAAAACACCCTATTTGTCTATGGAACTAATATATGTCAAAAATGACTTTTTTTAGTGTATTCCAGCTTTTTATGCACCAAACTCAGTAAAGCAGGCAAAACACTATATTTGTTAAAACGTCTTGTTTATGTGTTTTTAAGATGTTTTATGAAAAAAAAACTATCTTGGTTGAAAATTTTACTTGTTCGTCATTTTACATTGTTTTGCTTGAAAACGATAAAATTGATGAAAACAAGCCAGAATAGAGAATCCAAAGTAAAATTAAGAAAAACGTGGTCTTATCAGTTTTTAGCTTTTTTCCACCGTAACACAGAAATGGTACGGAAACACACTATTTGTCTAAGGAACTGAAATATGTGAAAAATGGGTTATTTTGTTGTATTCCAGCGTTTTAAGCAACAAAACTCAGAATTGCAGGCAAAACACTATTTGTATAAGGAACTGAAATATGTCAAAAGGGTTATTTTAGTCTATTCCAGCGTTTTATGACCAAAACTCAGAAATGCTGGCAAAACACACTATTTGTATAATGAACTGAAATATGTCAAAAATGGTTTATTTGGTGTATTCAGCGTTTTATGCACCAATACTAAAAAATGCAGAAAAACACATCATTATTTGTCTAATGAACTGAAATATGTCAAAAGGTTTTTTGGTGTATTCAAGCGTTTTATGCAATAAAACGCAGAATTTCAGGCAAAACACACTATTTGTGTAAGGAAGTGAAATATGTCAAATAGGGGTTATTTTGGTGTATTCAAGCGTTTTATTAACCAAAACTCAAAAATTCAGGCAAAACACACTATTTGTCTAAGGACGTGAAATATGTCAAAAAGTGGTTATTTTAGTGTATTCCAGCGTTTTATGCACCAAACTCAGAATTACAATGAAAACACACTATTTGTCTAAGGGAAGGGAAATATGTCAAAAAGGGGTTATTTTGGTGTATTCCAGCGTTTTATGCACCAAAACTCAAAAATGCAAGCAAAAAACATTATTTGTCTAATGAACTGAAATATGTCAACAAGGGATTATTTTGGTGTATTCCAGCGTTTTATGCAACAAAACTCAGAATTGCAGGGAAAACACACTATTTGTGTATGGAAGTAAAATATGTCAAAAAGGGGTTATTTTGGTGTATTCCAGCGTTTTATGAATTTAAACTCAGAAATGCAGGCAAAACACACTATTCGTCTAAGGAACTGAAATATATAAAAAAAAAAGGGTTATTTTAGTGTATTCCAGCGTTCTATGCACCAAACTCAGAAATGAAGGCAAAACACTATGTTTGTTAAAAATATCTAAGATGTGAAATATGTCAAAAAGGAGGTTATTTTGGTGTATTCCAGCGTTTTATGAATCTAAACTCATAAATGCAGGCAAAACATACTATTTGTGTAAGGAACTGAAATATATAAAAAAAAGGGTTATTTTAGTGTATTCCAGCGTTCTATGCACCAAACTCAGAAATGAAGGCAAAACACTATGTTTGTTAAAAATATCTAAGATGTGAAATATGTCAAAAAAGAGGTTATTTTGGTGTATTCCAGCGTTTCATGAACCAAAACTCAGAAACGCAGGCAAAACACTATATTTGTTAAAACGTCTTATTTACGTGTTTTTAAGGTGTTTTATAAAAACAAAACTATCACGATTGAAAATTTTCCTTATTCGTCATTTTACATTGTTTTGCTTCAAAACGATAAAATTAATGAAAATAAGCTAGTATAGAGAATCCAAAGTAAAATTAACAAAAACGTGGAATTTTAGAAGTTTTTAGCTTTTTTCCAGTAAAACAAAAAATGCTACGAAAAAACACTATTTGTCTAAGGAACTGAAATATGTCAAAAATGGGTTATTTTGGTGGGTCTTTTATAGAACTAAAATCAGAATTGCAGGCAAAACATACTATTTGTATAAGGAAGTGAAATATGTCAAAAAGGGATTATTTTGGTGTATGCCAGCGTTTTTTGCACCAAAACTAAAAAAAATCCAGGCAAAACATATTATTTGTCTAATGAACTGAAACATGTCAAAAATGTGTTATTTTGGTGTTTTCCAGCGTTTTTTATGCAACAAAATTCAGAATTGCAGGCAAAATATTATATTTGTTAAAATGTCTTATTTATATAAATTTAAGATGTTTTATGAAAAAAAAACTATCTACATTGAAAATTTTTGCATATTCGTCATTTTACATTGTTTTGCTTCAAAACTATAAAATTGATAAAAACAAGCTAGTATAGAGAATCCAAAGTTCAATTAAGAAAAACGTGGAATTTTAGCAGTTTTTAGCTTTTTTCCACCAAAACACAGAAATGCTACGGAAACATACTATTTGTCTAAGGAATGAAATATGTCAAAAAATGGGTTATTTTGGTGTATTTTAGCATTTTATCAACAAAACTCAGAATTGCAGGCAAAACACTCTATTTGTATAAGGAAATGAAATGTCAAAAAGAGGTTATTTTGGTGTATTGCAGCGTTTTATGGACCAAAACTCAAAAAATTTATGCAAAGCACTCTATTTGTCTAATGAACTGAAATATTTAAAAAATGGATTATTTTGATGGGTTTCAGGTTTTTATCCAACAAAACTCAGAATTGCAGGCAAAACACATTATTTGTCTAACGAAGTGAAATATGTTAAAAATTGGTTATTTTAGTGTATTCCAGCGTTTTATGCACCAAACTCAGAAAAGCAGGCAAAACACTATATTTGTTAAAATATCTTATTTATTTGTTTTTAAGGTGTTTTATGAAAAAAAAAATATCTCGATTGAAAATTTTGCTCATTTGTCATTTTACGTTATTTTGCTTCAAAACGATAAAATTGATGAAAACAAGCTAGTATAGTGAATCCAAAGTAAAAATAAGAAAAACGTGGAATTTCATCACTTATAGCTTTTTTCCACCAAACCACAAAAATGCTACGGAAACACACTATTTGTCTAAGGAACTAAAATATGTCAAAAATGGGCTATTTTGTTGTATTCCAGGGTTTATGCAACAAAACTCAGAATTACAGGCAAAACACACTATTTGTATAAAGAACTGAAATATATATATAAAGGGATTATTTTAGTGTATTCTAGCGTTTTATGCACTAATGCTCAAAAATGCAGACAAAGCACACTATTTGTCTAATACACTGAAATATATCAAAAAGAGCTTATTTTGGTGTATTTGAGCGCTTTATGCAACTAAACTCAGAATTGCAGGCAAAACACACTATTTGTCTAAGGAAGTAAAATATGTGAAAAAAAGTTATTTTAGTGTATTCCAGCGTTTTATGCACCAAACTCAGAAAAGCAGGCAAAACACTATATTTGTTAAAACGTCTTATATATGTGTTTTTAACGTGTTTTGTGAAAAAAAAACTATCTTGGTTGAAAATTTTACGTGTTCGGTATTTTACATTATTTTGCTTCAAAACGATAAAATTGATGAAAACGAGCTAGTATAGTGAATCCAAAGTAAAATTAAGAGAAACGTAGAATTTTATCAATTTTTAGCTTTTTTCACGAAAACACAGAAATGCTACGGAAACACACGAATTCTCTAAGGAAGTGAAATATGTCAAAAATGGGTTATTTTGGTGTATTCCAGCGTTTTATGCAACAGAAGTCAGAATTGCAGGCAAAACACACTATTTGTGTAAGGAAGTGAAATATATCAATAAAGGAGTTATTTTGGTGTATTCTAACGTTTTATGCACCATAAAACGTATGATTTGTCTAATGAACTTATATATGTCAAAAAGGGGTTATTTTAGTGTATTCCAGCGTTTTATAAACCAAAACCCAGAAATGCAAGCAAAACACCCTATTTGTCTATGGAACTAATATATGTCAAAAATGACTTTTTAGTGTATTCCAGCTTTTATGCACCAAACTCAGTAAAGCAGGCAAAACACTATATTTGTTAAAACGTCTTGTTTATGTGTTTTTAAGATGTTTTATGAAAAAAAAACTATCTTGGTTGAAAATTTTACTTGTTCGTCATTTTACATTGTTTTGCTTGAAAACGATAAAATTGATGAAAACAAGCCAGAATAGAGAATCCAAAGTAAAATTAAGAAAAACGTGGTCTTATCAGTTTTTAGCTTTTTTCCACCGTAACACAGAAATGGTACGGAAACACACTGTTTCTCTAAGGAACTGAAATATGTGAAAAATGGGTTATTTTGTTGTATTCCAGCGTTTTAAGCAACAAAGCTCAGAATTGCAGGCAAAACACTTTTTGTATAAGGAACTGAAATATGTCAAAAAGGGATTATTTTAGTCTATTCCAGCGTTTTATGACCAAAACTCAGAAATGCTGGCAAAACACACTATTTGTATAATGAACTGAAATATGTCAAAAAATGGTTTATTTGGGTGTATTCCAGCGTTTTATGCACCAATACTAAAAAATGCAGAAAAACACATCATTATTTGTCTAATGAACTGAAATATGTCAAAAGGTTTTTTGGGTGTATTCAAGCGTTTTATGCAATAAAACGCAGAATTTCAGGCAAAACACACTATTTGTGTAAGGAAGTGAAATATGTCAAATAGGGGTTATTTTGGTGTATTCAAGCGTTTTATTAACCAAAACTCAAAAATTCAGGCAAAACACACTATTTGTCTAAGGACGTGAAATATGTCAAAAAGTGGTTATTTTAGTGTATTCCAGCGTTTTATGCACCAAACTCAGAATTACAATGAAAACACACTATTTGTCTAAGGGAAGGGAAATATGTCAAAAGGGGTTATTTTGGTGTATTCAGCGTTTTATGCACCAAAACTCAAAAATGCAAGCAAAAACATTATTTGTCTAATGAACTGAAATATGTCAACAAGGGATTATTTTGGTGTATTCCAGCGTTTTATGCAACAAAACTCAGAATTGCAGGGAAAACACACTATTTGTGTATGGAAGTAAAATATGTCAAAAAGGGGTTATTTTGGTGTATTCCAGCGTTTTATGAATTTAAACTCAGAAATGCAGGCAAAACACACTATTCGTCTAAGGAACTGAAATATATAAAAAAATGGGTTATTTTAGTGTATTCCAGCGTTCTATGCACCAAACTCAGAAATGAAGGCAAAACACTATGTTTGTTAAAAATATCTAAGATGTGAAATATGTCAAAAAGGAGGTTATTTTGGTGTATTCCAGCGTTTCATGAACCAAAACTCAGAAACGCAGGCAAAACACTATATTTGTTAAAACGTCTTATTTACGTGTTTTAAGGTGTTTTATAAAACAAAACTATCTCGATTGAAAATTTTCCTTATTCGTCATTTTACATTGTTTTGCTTCAAAACGATAAAATTAATGAAAATAAGCTAGTATAGAGAATCCAAAGTAAAATTAACAAAAACGTGGAATTTTAGAAGTTTTTAGCTTTTTTCCAGTAAAACACAAAAAATGCTACGAAAAAACACTATTTGTCTAAGGAACTGAAATATGTCAAAAATGGGTTATTTTGGTGGGTCTTTTATGGAACTAAAATCAGAATTGCAGGCAAAACATACTATTTGTATAAGGAAGTGAAATATGTCAAAAAGGGATTATTTTGGTGTATGACAGCGTTTTTTGCACCAAAACTAAAAAAAATCCAGGCAAAACATATTATTTGTCTAATGAACTGAAACATGTCAAAAATGTGTTATTTTGGTGTTTTCCAGCCTTTTTTATGCAACAAAATTCAGAATTGCAGGCAAAATATTATATTTGTTAAAATGTCTTATTTATATAAATTTAAGATGTTTTATGAAAAAAAACTATCTACATTGAAAATTTTGCATATTCGTCATTTTACATTGTTTTGCTTCAAACTATAAAATTGATAAAAACAAGCTAGTATAGAGAATCCAAAGTTCAATTAAGAAAAACGTGGAATTTTAGCAGTTTTTAGCTTTTTTGCACCAAAACACAGAAATGCTACGGAAACATACTATTTGTCTAAGGAATGAAATATGTCAAAAAATGGGTTATTTTGGTGTATTTTAGCGTTTTATCAACAAAACTCAGAATTGCAGGCAAAACACTCTATTTGTATAAGGAAATGAAATGTCAAAAAGAGGTTTAATCATTTTGAAGCAAAACAATGTAAAATGACGAATAAGAAAAATTTTCAATCGATATATTTTTTTTTTCATAAAACACCTTAAAAACACATAAATAAGACGTTTTAACAAATATAGTGTTTTGCCTCCATTTCTGAATTTGGTGACTAAAACACTGGAATACATGAAAATAACCCATTTTTTACATATTTTACTATGTTAGACAAATAGTGTGTTTTCCCTGCAATTCTGAGTTTTAGTGCATAAAACGCTGGAATACACGAAAATAACCCCTTTTTGACATATTTCTATTATTAAGACAAATAGTGTGTTTTGCCTGCATTTCTGAGTTTTGGTGTATAAAACGCTGGAATACACCAAAATAACTCATTTTTGACATATTTTAGTTCCTTAAAAAAATAGTGTGTTTTGCCTGGAATTCTGAGTTTTGTTGCATAAACCGCTGGAATACACCAAAATAACCCATTTTTGACATATTTCAGTTCCCAGAGAAATAGTGTGTTCTGCTTGCATTTCAGAGTGCTGGCGCAAAAAACGATAGAATACACCAAAATAACCTCTTTTTGACATATATCAGTTCTTTAAAAAAATTTGTATTTTTTTGCTTGCATTTCAGAATATTGATGCATAAAACGCTGAAATACACCAAAAGAACCCATTTTTTGAAATATTTTAATTCATTAGACAAATAATGTGTTTTGGAAGCATTTATGTGTTTTGGTGGAAAAAAGAAAAAAACTACTAAATTACCACGTTTTTTGTGAATTTTACTTTCTATTCTCTATACTAGCTTGTTTTCATCAATTTTATCATCGTTTCGAAAAAAAACAATGTAAAATGACGAAAAAATAAAATTTCTTTAAAATTTCTTTAAAAACACAAAAATAAGACGTTTTAAAAAGTATTGGTTTGGTGCACCTGGAATACACCTGGAATACACTAAAATAACCCATTTTTGAAATTTATCAGTTCCATAGACAAATAGTGTGGTTTGCCTGCATTTCTGAGTTTCAGTGCATAAATCGCTGGAATAAAAGAAAATAACCCGTTTCTGACATATTTCAAATCCTTAAAGAAATATTGTGTTTTGCCTGTAATTCTAAGGTTTGTTGCATAAAACGCTCGAATACACCAAAATAACTCATTTTTGTTATTTTTCAGTTCCTTAGAGAAATAGTGTGTTTTGCTTGCATTTTAGAGTGTTGGGTGCATAAAACGATGAAATACACCAAAATAACCTATTTTTGACATATTTTAAATGCTTAGACAAATAATGTGTTTTGGAAGCATTTCTTTTTTGGTGGAATAAAGCTAAAAACTACTAAAATACCACATTTTTTGTTATTTTCACTTTTTATTCTCTATACTTGGTTGTTTTCATGAATTTTGTCGTTTTGAAGGAAAACAATGTAAAATGACGAATAACAAAAATTTCTAATCGAGATAGTTTTTTTTTTCATAAAACACCTTAAAAACATATAAATAAGACGTTTTAACAAATAGAGTGTTTTGTCTGCATTTCTGAGTTTAGTGCATAAAACGCTGGACTACAAGAAATTAACACAATATGACATATTTCAATTCCTTAGACATATAATGTGTTTTGCCTGCATTTCTGAGTTTTAGTGCATAAAACGCTGGAATACACAAAAACAACCTCTTTTTGACATAGTTCAGTTCCTTAGACAAATAATGTGTTTTGCTTGCATTTCAGAGTGCTAACGCAAAAACCGCTGGAATACGCCAAAATAACCCATTTTTTGATATATTTCAATTCTTTAGAGAAATAGTGTGTTTTGGTAGCATTTTTGTGTTTTGGTGTAAAAAAGCTAAAAAGTACTAAAATAGAACGTTTTTGTAAATTTTACTTTGGATTCTCTATACTAGTTTGTTTTCATCAATTTTATCGTTTTGAGGCAAAACAATGTAAAATGACGAAATTTTCAATCGCGATAGTTTTTTTTTCATAAAACACTAAAAACACATAAATAAGAAGTTTTAACAAATAGAGTGTATTACCTGCATTTCTGAGTTTGGCGAATAAAACTCTGGACTACAAGAAAATAACCCATTTTTGACATATTTCATATAGTGTGTTTGGCTGCATTTCTGAGTTTTGGTGTATAAAACGCTGGAATACACCAAAATAACCCAATTTTGACATATATCAGTTCTTTAGACAAATTTTGTGTTTTTCCTGCATTTCAGAGTGCTGGCGCAAAAAATGATGGAATAAACCAAAATATCAAGTTTTTGTTAATTTTACCTCGGATTCTCTATAACTAGCTTGTTTTCATCAATTTAATCATTTTCTATTAAAATAATGTAAAATGACGAATAAGCAAATTTTTCAATCAAAATATTTGCCTGCATTTCTGAGTTTGGTGTATAAAACGCTGGAATATAAGATATTAACCCAATTTTTACATATTTTAGTTCATTAGACAAATAGTGTGTTTTCCCTGGAATTCTGAGAATTGGTGCATAAACCGCTGGAATAAACCAAAATATTTCATTTTTTACATATTTTAGTTCCTTAGACAAATAGTGTGTTTTACCTGCATTTCTGAGTGTTGGTGCATAAAACGCTGGAATACAACAAAATAACTCATTTTTGACATATTTCAGTTAATTAGGATAATAGTGTGTTTTGCCTACATTTCAGAGTGTTGGTACATAAAACGCTTGAATACAGCAAAATAATAGTGTGTTTTCGTTGCATTTCTGTGGTTTGGTGTAAAAAAGCTAAAACTACTAAAATACCACGGTTTTGTTAATGTTACTTTAAATTATCTATATTATCTTGTTTTCATCAATTTCATTGTTTTGAAGCAAAACACTGTAAAATGACGAATAAGCAAAATTTTCAATTAAAATAGTTTTTTTTTCATAAAACACTTTAAAAACACATAAATAAGACGTTTTAACAAATATAGTGTTTTGCCTGAATTTCTGAGTTTTGGTGTATAAAAAGCTGGAATACAGTAGGATAACGCATTTTTGACATATTTCTGTTCCTTAAAAAATTAGTTTGTTGCATAAACCGCTGCAATACACCAAAATAACCAATTTTTGACATATTTCAGTTCCTTAGAGAAATTGTGTTTTTTGCCTGCATTTTAGTGCTGGTGCAAAAAACACTGGAATACACCAAAATAACCGATTTTTGATATATTAAGTTCCTAAGAAAATTAGTGTGTTTTGGTATCATTTATGTGTTTTGGTGTATGTCAGTTTCATGTTTCATGTTATATCTATATCTATATCTATATATATATATATATATATATATATATATATATATATATATATATATATATATATATATATATATATATATATATATATATATATATATATATATATTATATATTGTTATGCCAGCAATAGCATCTTGTCTAGGGATCAAGGCACACAGAAACTTCTAGTTAAGCCGGGCTTGCTAATGCATTTAATTAAGACATTTCACCATCACCACAACCCACATAAACCCATCACCACACGGCACATATACAATATCTACAATTGTGTGAGCTCGACACGTAAAACATATCCTACATAATCCTGGAACAATACTTAAGTATTACCTGGAGCCACGGAGAAGGAAGTGTGAACGAGGCAACTGCCAAAGCGAATCTGACTTGTCCCAGGGCTCCAGCTAACACGTATCCTAGGGACACGTCACCGACCGATACGTCAGCCAATTCCATGGTTCGTGACCCTTCATTCGAAGACATTAATATCGAACCAATGTATATAACAATGAGCTTAAATCTAATAATTACCCATAACAATGAGCTTAAATCTAATAATCACCCATATCAATGTATACAAGTTAGAACATAAAAGAAACAAAATAAAGAGAAACTTATAAAGTTAGGGGAGATTATAGCGTACCATAACAATAACAATATATATATATATATATATATATATATATATATATATATATATATATATATATATATATATATATATATATATATATATATATATATTACACCGTTTGTGAAATTGCCCATTTCATGAAATGGGCAAACCCAATTCATGAAATGAACCTAACCTAACCTAACCTACCCTAACCTAACCTAACCTAACCTAACCTAACCTATCCTAACCTAACCTAACCTAACCTAACCCAATTCATGAAATGTGCAATGGAGAGGCCATTTCATGAAATGGTTAGGTTAGGTTAGATTAGGTCAGGTTAGGTTCATTTCATGAATTGGGTTTGCTCATTTCATGAAATGGGCAATTTCACAAACGGGTGTAACATATATATATATATATATATATATATATATATATATATATATATATATATATATATATATATATATATATATATATATATATATATATATATATATATATATATATATATATATATATATATATATATATATATATATATATATATATATGTGAGTTTCATTATGGGGTTATTAAACTAGCTTTTTTGCATTTCCTCACCAGTTGAACCTGCAGTGTTTTTTTTTTTATTGTTATTGTTCACCGGCTCCCCGATGCCAATCTTGCCCGTCTAACCGGTGAACGTAACAATTGGCGACCGTGACAGGACTCTATTATAACCCATGTTCAGTGTTCCAATTTTCCAATGACTTTTTTTCTATGATTACATTATTTTTTTTTTTTTTTTTGTGTTTCTGTGGTGTTGTGACTTTGATGTGTTTTTTTCTGTGATTTTTCTGCGTGTGGTTTAAATTTACCTTTGTGCGATCAAGTGGCTCATTTTGGGTTAAAAGTGCTTCGTGACTTTCATTTGTATCGCATAGCAGTGGTAGAGCAAGGAAACCAGGTAGAAAGGCATGTTCACCGATAGCACTTATCTCTATTTTTTGCACATAGGAAGGTGTGTAATAAGCGTTATCCAAGTCTTGGGATCATCATATGTTCATGCGAACCCTCAATCCCCTCACTTCGCGGATCATTTTTCTCGCTAGTTAGAATCGGCCATTTTAACTAGTCTCTCAGACTAATCTGCCTCCTTATCAATAACAAGTCTCAAAACAATTGATAGTGTTAGCCACAGTATCCTCCTGGAATAATGTGCCAAACTCAATATAGACAGTTTCTGGTTCAACAGCTGCCTCAGCAACAGAAAGCAATCCATGAAATTACAGGACACGAATGTTAATGTTCACTTTGGCGTCCCTTAAGGATCAGTTCTTGGTCCAGTTTTATTTATAGTGTATATTAACGACATGGCTGATTCTTCAGTGAGTGTACACTTGTGCATTACGCTGATGACGCTCAATTCCTCCACAGCGGCTCACTTGGGAATATTAAAACAATGATAAAAGAAGCCGAAAAATCTTATCAAGGCCAGGCAATATTTTCTTTGTAATGGGCTGATATTCAGCCCTAGCAAAATTCAGTGCATATTCATTGGCAGCAGGCAGCTACTAGCACGTACACCGGAGGATGCTGTGTTAAGGTTCGGTAACACCAGCATCCAACCCAGCATTCGTGTCAAAAATTTAAGTCTGCACATGGACAGATATTTATCATTTGATGTACACATTAATGAAATAAGTGAAAAAAAGTGATCGGACTTCTAATCTGCTTAAACCGTATAAGTATGAACTTTGACAAAACAAATAGAAAAATTGTTGTACAGACACTGGTGCTGAGTCATATTAATTATTGTATACGAATCTGGGGTACCAACCAACACCACTCTGCTACACAAAGTACAAAAACTCCAACACTTTCCTGCCAGAGTTGCGGCAGGAGGCCTGAGAAAAGATGATCACGTCTCACCTGCTTACAAAGAGTTAGGATCAAACAAAAACACTTCATGGATGTCTGCATCGCAATGTACAAGGCAGTGAGCGGCATGTGCACCACTTGGCCCCATTCCTTTCCCAAATTGGCTCCTTCAGCATTCCCTTTTTGTCTTTCAGTACATCAAAATTGATGCATTGCTCAGTGCTTCCTGATGCCTTTACTTCCAGTTTATTACAGAAGATGCATTCTGGGGGAAACAACTGTGTAGCAAAGGAGCATGATGGCTTGTGACTAGGTGAATCCAAAGGTTCAAGGAGACGTCTGTCACGAATACAGTGCAGTTGTGTCAGCTTGTCATTGGCAGACCCCTTAATATTACTGAGTGGTATAAAGTTACCATGCTGAATGCCACTCACATGCAACATGCAAAGTAAAGAACGTCTTTGTAGTTCTACCCCATCACCATTATCACACTTGCATTTCTTTGGTTTTGGCATGATACTAAAATACCACAATAACTCAATATCTATGCAATACTTTAATATTCTTTACCACCATCACCACAACACGCATGCACTTAATTGTCTTTTTTCTACAGCCTTTTTTCCTGCAAAGAAAAAATAACATTAGTAATTGAGTATTTAAAGGAAGCAGTACTATTGTATGAATGCACAAAAGCGTTAGATTGTGCATTGCTGCATTATAAAAGTATTTTGATGTACCCGAAGTAATGTCAAAGTCTATGTGACTAGGGATATCCTAGTGGAGAGATTGGGGTTACCCTAACATGAGGGCCAGTTATATATATATATATATATATATATATATATATATATATATATATATATATATATATATATATATATATATATATATATATATATATATATATATATATATATATATATATATATATATATATATATATATATATATATATATATATATATATATATTTTTTTTTTTTTTTTTTTTTTTTTTTTTTTAGCTTTAGGGTATTATAAATCATATTGCCTAACAACAATGTTTTCATTTGACTCCTTATTCTAAATTTGTTAAAAAGTTGATTGATTTGTCTGTATATGATGACTAGATCAAAATATATGGCGAATTTCGATTTTCGTCAAAAATCCAATATGGCCACCCAAAAAATACACATGGGACAAAATTTCGCGATGGGAACATCAGAATCTATTTACTAGACACCTTGAGGATTGCAAAGTTGTATATTAAAAAAAATATATCACTGGGGTGCACGTGGACCTCCCCTTCCTACTAGACTAACGGGTTCGAATCCTATCCACGGTCCGAGTTGAACATCCTTACTTGGGGCAACGGTTTTCCTAGCGGATGGGCTTTGAGATAGGAGGTACCCCTAAAAGTATCCCCTTTAGCCCATTAATTCCCGTGAAAAGCCCAAATGGAATAAAAAAAAATTTACAAAGCATACCTCCTTATTTCCACCTATCATTCCCATCCATAAACTTGCCAGCCTTCATTTTAAATACCCTATGTTGACTCTGCAATGACAACTGAGTGTGTTCTATTTTACTCTGATTATTTTGTTCTCTCACTCTCTCTCTCTCTCTCTCTCTCTCTCTCTCTCTCTCTCTCTCTCTCTCTCTCTCTCTCTCTCTCTCTCTCTCTCTCTCTCTCTCTCTCTCTCTCTCTCTTTCAATCTTCACACTGAACACCAGCAGCACTCTAATCTCCTATATCGCCTCGGGAGCGCAGCAGTAAGGCAATTCACGGTGATCAGCCAAACCTCAGCTGCCCAAGGCGTTGAAAGCTGACACTACCCTGCGACACTCCATACCCCGCTACGCTCACGTTCTATGCACGCCCTACTCCTCACGTTCCCCTGCCACGTGCAGGCACAGAAGACACTGTAACTGCAGAAGTGCTGTTTAATGAAAAGTTAGTAGAGGAAGCGAAGAGAATATTGCTTGTGAATAAAGAAAGTAGATAGAAGAGACGGGCTGGAAAAAAAGTGAAAGATAATAATGTTTGATATGAAATGAGCAGTGTTTAGGTTAGATTAGGTTTGATGAAAAGATTTGTGAAGGAAAGAGAGTATTGCTTGAAAAGAAAGCTGTAGAAGGAAGAGACGGGCTGGAAAAGAAATGAAAGGTAATAATGTCTGATATGATATGAACAGTGTGTATTTTAGGTTGGGCTTAATAAAAGATTAGCGGAGAAAACGAAGAACGAAGAGAAGAATGCTTATAAAAAAAATAAAAGAGTCGGGCTGAAAAAGAAATGAAAGACAATGTTGTTTGATATGGATGAACAGTGTGAAGGTTACATTAAGTTTAATAAAAGATTTATGGAGGAAAAAGAATATTGCCTGAAAAGAAATTGTGCATAAAAGAGACGGAATGAAAAAGAAACGAAAGAATAGTGTTTGAAAGGGATGAACAGTATACTGTATAGGTAGAGGATTGGTAGCTCTAGAAGTACATAGACAAAGACAAGACAGACTATAGAGGAAATAGAAGGACTTCATAGAAGGCAGTGAGAGAGCTAAGCGTACAGAGGCAAAAAAAACAGCGCCCTCTGTAAGGAAATGACTAGTGGGGGAAGAAGCTACAGAAGGTGGAGTGTTTGAAGTGTGGAAGAGGAGGGAACAAAACCGGAAGAATGGATTAGAAAAGAGAGAGATAAATAAATAAATGAGTAAAACCAAGAAGAATATCATGTAGTGAAGATGAAAAGGTCAGCAACTAAGCCAACCCGAACACTACAACAACCGAAGCTAACAGAACCTAAACGAACCGAACAACAACCGAACCGAACCTGTCGACAACATAATATAATCAGTCCAAACCGTTCAACAACAGAACCTAACCTAACTTAACTGGCCAATGAGGAGAAAGTATGCAAGATAGTGACTTTAACCAAAACAGTACTGAGACGCAATTTTACCACGAGTTTGGTGTATGATTAGACGATTTTATTTACATTAGGAAAGTTCTATGAAGATCAGAAGATTAATGGCCAGAGTCTTCGCTATTTCATTCCCAGCATAAGTTTCTGAAGCTGTATAAAATCACCAAATAGTAAGCAGAATGAATACGAAAACGCGTCGTGGTACCGAAGGAGTTAAGAAGCCTTTAGTGAATCGCATTAGAGGGAGTTCGTATAAAGACTTCTTATTTTTTGTTGGTACGCAGTTCTTAAGTAAAGAGCGTTAGTGAATTCCGCTCCTGGACAAAACCGAAGCTAACTTAACCGAGGGAGTGTCACGCTGTTTACTGGATGGAGGCTTGTAAATGATAAGTGAAAAGAAAACAATGGAGAAAAAAAAGGGAAAGTAAGTTGCTTTTAGAAAATTCTTTTTTTTTTTATTTTCTTGTATTTCATTATTAGTTTTATATTTTCTTTTTTTAATTTTGTTTCCTTCTCTCTTAACTCTTGCAATTTAAAACGAAGCTTTTTTTAGAATATGGAAAAAATTGTAGCTTTCATATTTCTTCTCATGCTTTCTCTCTTATTTGGTCTGATTCACTATTTTTTTCTTTCTCGCTGTTATCTTCCTTCACTTCTATTGTGTTCCCTCTCCTTTCTTTCTTTTCATCATCTTTTTCTCCTTTCTTTCTTTTCATACTCTCTATTCTTACAGTCTCCTTTCTTAATTTCATGTTCTTCTCTTCCCTCTTTTCCTGCTTTTCTCACTTACCTCCTTCCTTCTTTCATGTCGTTTTTCTTTCTTTTTCTCTATTTACATCTATTTCTCTCATTCCTCCCTCCACTCTACTCCTCTCCTTCCTTTCTCTTCCTTTAATCTTCCTTCCTGTCACCCAGCCTGTCACCCAGCCAGTCTTCCCCATTACGGAGCGAGCTCAGAGCTCATAGACCGATCTTCGGGTGGGACTGAGACCAGTGTGTGAGAGAGAGAGAGAGAGAGAGAGAGAGAGAGAGAGAGAGAGAGAGAGAGAGAGAGAGAGAGAGAGAGAGAGAGAGAGAGAGAGAGAGAGAGAGAGAGAGAGAGAGAGAGAGAGAGAGAGAGAGAGAGAGAGAGAGAGAGAGAGAGAGAGAGAGAGAGAGAGAGAGAGAGAGAGAGAGAGAGAGAGAGAGAGAGAGAGAGAGAGAGAGAGAGAGAGAGAGAGAGAGAGAGAGAGAGAGAGAGAGAGAGAGAGAGAGAGAGAGAGAGAGAGAGAGAGAGAGAGAGAGAGAGAGAGAGAGAGAGAGAGAGAGAGAGAGAGAGAGAGAGAGAGAGAGAGAGAGAGAGAGAGAGAGAGAGAGAGAGAGAGAGAGAGAGAGAGAGAGAGAGAGAGAGAGAGAGAGAGAGAGAGAGAGAGAGAGAGAGAGAGAGAGAGAGAGAGAGAGAGAGAGAGAGAGAGAGAGAGAGAGAGAGAGAGAGAGAGAGAGAGAGATGAAGTCAAGATACTTGGAGTGGAGGTGGATCGAGGGCTGAGGTTTGACAGGCATGTCAAAACCATTGCCAAGAAAGCCTCTCACAGGATCTCCGCTCTCAGAAGGATCGCCAGTTTCCTCGACAGGAAGGGAGACTGCTGCTGTACAAGGCACAGGTGCGGCCCCACCTTGAATACGCAGCTCTCTCCTGGATGTCCTGTGCCGCCACACACAGAAGGAGACTGGACAGCATCCAACGCCGCGCCATACGGCTAGTAGATGCTGCACTACCACCTCACCCAGAGCCTGAGCGTCCCCTTGATTCACTGGAACACCGCAGAGACGTGGCGGCGATCGTAGTGTTCCATAAGGCACAGGTGCAAAGAGTGCCACATCTGGCAGGGCTGCGTCATCCTCTAAGAGTCACCGCACGGAGCACGAGAACGGTGCTCAATGGTGGTGACGCCGTAGAGGTGCCGCGATCCCACGGGTGTCAGCATCAACGCACCTTCGCAGGACGCGTCTCCAGGATGTGGAACTTGTTCACGGCCGCGGTGCCTCACGTCCAGGAGATGAACACACACAGTGTCAAACTGATGGCACATAAGTGGAGACAGACACTGCCAACTCCTCTGACACTCTTTGTGACGTGACACTCAGTGTAGTGCAGTGCGTGAATAGTGCTAGTGAAGTGAAACGAATAGTGCTCCATTTACATGCTGACCATCTTGTATATTATCTATTTTTAAGTCTTGTAAATATTGTAGAGAAATAGATTGTAGTACCCTTAGAATAGGTAGCACACGACAGTGCGCCTTTGGGTACATGTTCCTTTGTATTAAGTTTTGTTTAAATAAAAAAAAAAAAAAAAGAGAGAGAGAGAGAGAGAGAGAGAGAGAGAGAGAGAGAGAGAGAGAGAGAGAGAGAGAGAGAGAGAGAGAGAGAGAGAGAGAGAGAGAGAGAGAGAGAGAGAGAGAGAGAGAGAGAGAGAGAGAGAGAGAGAGAGAGAGAGAGAGAGAGAGAGAGAGAGAGAGAGAGAGAGAGAGAGAGAGAGAGAGAGAGAGAGAGAGAGAGAGAGAGAGAGAGAAGAGAGAGAGAGAGAGAGAGAGAGAGAGAGAGAGAGAGAGAGAGAGAGAGAGAGAGAGAGAGAGAGAGAGAGAGAGAGAGAGAGAGAGAGAGAGAGAGAGAGAGAGAGAGAGAGAGAGAGAGAGAGAGAGAGAGAGAGAGAGAGAGAGAGAGAGAGAGAGAGAGAGAGAGAGAGAGAGAGAGAGAGAGAGAGAGAGAGAGAGAGAGAGAGAGAGAGAGAGAGAGAGAGAGAGAGAGAGAGAGAGAGAGAGAGAGAGAGAGAGAGAGAGAGAGAGAGAGAGAGAGAGAGAGAGAGAGAGAGAGAGAGAGAGAGAGAGAGAGAGAGAGAGAGAGAGAGAGAGAGAGAGAGAGAGAGAGAGAGAGAGAGAGAGAGAGAGAGAGAGAGAGAGAGAGAGAGAGAGAGAGACAGCCTGCCTCAAAACGCTCTACCTCCAGACCACTTCCTGTCACCCTCATTACGCTTCTAATCACCACAGACTACCTCCTGCTGCCTCATAACGCTCCTCTTCATCACAGACCACCTTTTGCTAGCCTCATAACGCTTCTCTTCACCAAAGACCACTTCCTGCCAGCCTCATAACGCTCCTCTTCACCACAGACCACCTCTTGCCAGCCTCATAACACTCCTCTTCACCACAGACCACCTCCTGCCAGCCTCATAATGTTCCTCTTCATCACCGACCACCTCCTGCCTGCCTCATAACGTTCCTCTTCATCACAGACCACCTCCTGCCTGCCTCATGACGCTTAACTCCCAATGGTGAACTACAGCCAGCCGGAAACGCTTTCAGAAACCCTCATATCTTTACCTCATAGCATACATATATTCTCGGCGTCTTAGTTGATTTCCATTACATTTTTTTCCAAGTAAAATCGTGTGATATATCAAGTCATCTGCGACACCAACTATTTGCTGATCATTTTTACTTGTCACAAACACACAAACACAGATACCAAATCTTAGCTCACCTGCAACTCTCTCCCCACAAGATACACTTTTCCAGTCATTTAAATATTTTGCTTTCTTTCCCTTTAAGAGATGCACACAGATTCAAACTTATTTCTAGTTTTTTTTTTCCGTTCCTTCAGACTATCGTTCCGCGCGGCCGCCTTTTTAGAGTGCTCTGGCGCCACTCGGACTCTGCAGCACTTTACCTTGCCACCCCCGCCTAATGAAGCACCCTCCCTCAGCATCACCGGCCCTGAAAAATGTACCCCGCTGTCTTTTCAATCGATGTTTTTTTTTTCTTCATAAAGCACATTAAAAACATAAAAATAAGTCTTTTAACAACTATAATGTATATACTTTTTTTCACTGCTTTTTTGAGTTTCCTCGCCTGTAATGCTGTAAACCATCAAAATAACACATGTATATTTCAGTTCTTTAAACAAATAGTGTTTATATACGCGTTTTCCCTGCATTTCTTTGTTTTGGTGCGTAAAAAGCATAAAACCCCGAAAATAGCACGTTTTTGTTACTTTTATTTCGTTTCTCTATATTTAGCTTAATTTCATCAGTTTAAAATGACTTTAAGGTGTAAAATTTTCAATCGATATAGTGTCTTTTTTCTTAAAAATCCTTAAAAACATATAATTGAGAAGTTTTAAAAAATATTCTCTATGTACTTGTTTTGACTGCATTTTCTGAGTTTTGGTGCATGAAATGCTGGAAAAAAAAAACAAAATAACCTATTTTTGACGTATTTCATTTCCTTAAACGAATAGTGTGTATACACGTGTTTTCCCTGCATTTCTGTTTTTTGCTGCATAAAAAGCACAAAACCACTAAAATATATATATATATTTTTTTGCTTTTATTCAATTTTTTCTGTATTTGCTTATTTTCATCAATTTTTTCGTTTTAAAGTGAAACAATGGAGAATCACTTCAATATACAAAATCGCCAATGGAGATAGTTTTTTTTTCTTTTCATAAAACTCCTTAAAACATATAAATAAGACGGTTTAGCATATATTGTGTAGAAAATTGCTTTGCTATAATATAGCAGTTTTGAGTTTTGGTGCATAAAATGCTGGAAATAACCAAAATAACACATTTCTAACATATATCAGTTCCTTAAACAAATCGTGTTTATATACGCGATTTGCATGCATTGCTCTGTTTTGGTGCAAAAAAGCTAAAGTCTACTAAAGCAACACGTTTTCGTTATTTTTATTTCTTTTTTCTATCTTAGCTCCTTTTCATCAGTTTTATCGGTTTGAAAGACAATGAGGCAAAAGGAATTGAATATAAAAGAAATATCTTAATTGATAGTTTTTTTTCAAAAAACACCTTAAAAATATATAAATAACAAATAACAAATATAGTGTATATACTTGTTTTGTCTGATTTTCTGAGTTTTTTGTGCCAAAAAGGCTGTAAACCATTAAAATAACCCATTGTTTTTTTTACATATATTTAATTTCCTTAAACAAATAGAGTGTATATACACTTTTTGCCTGCATTTCATTGCTTTGGTGTACAAAAAGCTGAAAACCCACTAAAATAACACGTGTTTGTTACTTTTATTTCGTTTCTCTATTATTATTACAAAAAATTCAATCGAAATAGGTTTTTTATAAGAAAAATCATAAACACATAAATAAGACGTTTTAACAAATATAGTGTATATACTTGTTTTCTCTACTTTTCTCAGTTTTGTTGCATAAAATTATGTAAACCACATTTTTTTTTACATATTTTAATTCCTTAAACAAATAGTGTGTAATTACGCGTTTGCCTGCATTTGGTGCATAAAAAGTTGAAAACCGCTAAGATAACACATTTTTGTTACTTTTCTCTTATTTATCTATATTGGATTATTTTAATTCATTTCCTCGTTTTAAAGTGTAACAAGGTAAAATGACTTATATATACAATTTTTTTTTATAAAACCGCTTATGTAAAAACATAAAAAATATTGTCTGTATACTTGTTTTCCCTGCATTTCTGAGTTTTGGTGCCTAAAATGATGAAAACACCAAAATAACCCATTTTTTTTACACATTTCAGTTCCTTAAACAAATAGTGTGTATATGCGCTTTTTCCCGTTTCTCTTTTTTATGTGTGAATGTGTTTTGGTGCATAAAAAAGTAGGCTATATTAGCTCGTTTTGAAGAGTAACTATTTAAGATTATTTCTTATACAAAATATTCAATTGAGATATTTTTTCTATATAAACATCTTACAAATGTATATATAAAAAAAATAGCAAATATTGTGCACAAACTAGTTTGGCTGCCTTTCTGAGTTTTGGTGCATAAAATGCTGGAAAAAAAAAAATCCCATATTTTTACATATTTCATTTCCTTAAACAAATTTTGTTTTTATACACCACCTGAATGCATTTCTGTGTTTTGGTATATTAAAAGCTGAAAACCACTAAAATAACATGTTTTTCTTTCTCTTATTTCATTTCTCTATATTGGCTTATTTTCATTTTTCATTAATTTCTCGTTTTAAAAAGTGAAACAATGTAAATTGACTACAAGATACAAAATTAGTTGAAGGTACACAGATTTCAAAGGGTGTTTTTACCATCTTTATGACAGATTTCTATATTATAAACAGGAAAAACACTTGTGAGAACATGGCTATTCTTCTCTGTGACCTTTGGAAACTGTCATGGTGAGAGAGCAGAGCACTTTTAAGTTATATAGGTTTTTAAGGTTGTTTTTAACGTTTCTAGTGATATATTAACAAGATTTCTTCATCATTAACAAAAGAAACACCCATGAAAAGCAGGATGATCACCTCTGTGTCCTTAGAAAACAGTCGTGATGAAGTTACAAGGGGCTTTGAAGGGGAAGAGGAGGGTGCAACAGTGAAAAATGGAGTAAACGCAGGGAACATATGACGTGGGGAAAATTGAGGGTGTAAAGGGTTATCCACTCGCGGGGAAAAATATAACATTGATAATGAAAGAGACGCGAGATAAGGATGAATGAGTTGCCCTGGATATCGCCGGTGCCTTTGACAGAGTGTGGTTCAAGGGAGTGGCAGCCAAACTGAGGAGCCTTGGAGTGTGTGGAGGACTGCTGCACCTCCTGGAGGACTACCTTCATGGCAGAACCCTGCACACTGTTGTTGATGGCCACTCGTCCTCCCAACACCATATCAAAGCCAGCGTCCTCAGGGCAGTGTCCTCAGGCCTCTGTTGTGGTGTGTATATTTCAATGACATACTGCAACTAGTCCCCGAGGCCAAAGCGTATGCAGACGACTGCACCTCACCTTCATCAGCGACAGGAACCACCGGCAGAACACGGTGGACAGAATCAACGCTGTCCTGCAAGTTATTGCATCCTGAGCTGCCGCTGGCAACAACCTCGCCCCTGAGAAAACTCAAGTCCTGCACATCTCCAGGCGGCGAGAAGACGCCCATCCCCAGCCTTCTTTCTTGAAGGCAAAAGGCTGCCTCCCAGCAGTCTATCTCCATCCTGGGGTGGAAGTAGACGCAGGCCTAACTTTCACCACCCACGTGAGGAGGGTTGCCAGGGATGCGGCGTGGAGGCTGAGCTGTGTCCGACGCGTTGGGAAGTTGCTCGACGGTCCGGGGATAGCGTCCTCTACAGGGCCCAGGTCAGGCCCGTCATGGAGTACGCCCCTCACCTGGTCCTCCTGCCCACCCTCCTATCTTGCCGGGCTTGACAGGATCCAGGCAAGAGCGCAGAGGATGGTGCAAATGAGGAACCAGGACCAGCAGCTCAGCTTTCAACCTCTACAGCAGCGGCGAGACGTGGCGGGCCTGTGCGTCATGTACAAGGCCCTCAGGCAACAGACTCCACATCTGGCACCACTACGCCTGCCACCCCATCCATACCCACACATGACACTCGAACCGCCGGCCTAATAGACCACCACCTCACTGTGACTGTGCCCTTTGCGAGGACCGAGAGTCACCTCCGTTCCTTCCTCCTCGTTACAGCCGCATGTGGAACCGGCTGGTGCAAGACACAACATACACCACTCTACATGCCTCCAGGCGTACAAAAGAGGCGTGAACGAGTGGCTAAAGTGCTAGTGTGACACCAATAAGTGCAGTGAAAGTGTGTAACTATATACTATTATTCAATTATCAATTTATGACTCACTTCTGTAAATATTGTGTATTTCTTTTGTTGCCAAGATAGGCCTGAACTATACCATAGTCTCAGACCTCTGGTATGAACAACACATGTAACCTAGTTTAAATAAAAAAAAAAAAAAAAGAGAGAGAGAGAGAGAGAGAGAGAGAGAGAGAGAGAGAGAGAGAGAGAGAGAGAGAGAGAGAGAGAGAGAGAGAGAGAGAGAGAGAGAGAGAGAGAGAGAGAGAGAGAGAGAGAGAGAGAGAGAGAGAGAGAGAGAGAGAGAGAGAGAAGAGAGAGAATAAAGGAAGGAATAAAGACAGGAAAATCAGAGGAAGGAGGAACAAGGAAAAAATAATGGCAAGAAGAGAGAAATGACAGACAGGAGAAGATGGAAGAGAATGGGAAGAAGGGAAAAGAATAAGAGAGAAGGGGAAAGGGAGAATTAATGGAAGAAAGATAAACCAGAGGAAGAAAAGAAATAAAGAGAGAAGAAAAGATGGAGGCGAAAGAATATAAGGGCAGTGAAATAGTAAAGATAATGATAATGATGATGATGATGATGGCAGTAATTAGGAGTAATGACAAGGACAAGGAAGAATTAATTTTGTGTTAGTCGTTACAAGAAGCCATTAAAGCAAGGAATATAATAAAATGGAAAAGGTAATGCTAACAGAAAGAGAGAGAGAGAAAGAGAGAGAGAGAGAGAGAGAGAGAGAGAGAGAGAGAGAGAGAGAGAGAGAGAGAGAGAGAGAGAGAGAGAGAGAGAGAGAGAGAGAGAGAGAGAGAGAGAGAGAGAGAGAGAGAGAGAGAGAGAGAGAGAGAGAGAGAGAGAGAGAGAGAGAGAGAGAGAGAGAGAGAGAGAGAGAGAGAGAGAGAGAGAGAGAGAGAGAGAGAGAGAGAGAGAGAGAGAGAGAGAGAGAGAGAGAGAGAGAGAGAGAGAGAGAGAGAGAGAGAGAGAGAGAGAGAGAGAGAGAGAGAGAGAGAGAGAGAGAGAGAGAGAGAGAGAGAGAGAGAGAGAGAGAGAGAGAGAGAGAGAGAGAGAGAGAGAGAGAGAGAGAGAGAGAGAGAGAGAGAGAGAGAGAGAGAGAGAGAGAGAGAGAGAGAGAGAGAGAGAGAGAGAGAGAGAGAGAGAGAGAGAGAGAGAGAGAGAGAGAGAGAGAGAGAGAGAGAGAGAGAGAGAGAGAGAGAGAGAGAGAGAGAGAGAGAGAGAGAGAGAGAGAGAGAGAGAGAGAGAGAGAGAGAGAGAGAGAGAGAGAGAGAGAGAGAGAGAGAGAGAGAGAGAGAGAGAGAGAGAGAGAGAGAGAGAGAGAGAGAGAGAGAGAGAGAGAGAGAGAGAGAGAGAGAGAGAGAGAGAGAGAGAGAGAGAGAGAGAGAGAGAGAGAGAGAGAGAGAGAGAGAGAGAGAGAGAGAGAGAGAGAGAGAGAGAGAGAGAGAGAGAGAGAGAGAGAGAGAGAGAGAGAGAGAGAGAGAGAGAGAGAGAGAGAGAGAGAGAGAGAGAGAGAGAGAGAGAGAGAGAGAGAGAGAGAGAGAGAGAGAGAGAGAGAGAGAGAGAGAGAGAGAGAGAGAGAGAGAGAGAGAGAGAGAGAGAGAGAGAGAGAGAGAGAGAGAGAGAGAGAGAGAGAGAGAGAGAGAGAGAGAGAGAGAGAGAGAGAGAGAGAGAGAGAGAGAGAGAGAGAGAGAGAGAGAGAGAGAGAGAGAGAGAGAGAGAGAGAGAGAGAGAGAGAGAGAGAGAGAGAGAGAGAGAGAGAGAGAGAGAGAGAGAGAGAGAGAGAGAGAGAGAGAGAGAGAGAGAGAGAGAGAGAGAGAGAGAGAGAGAGAGAGAGAGAGAGAGAGAGAGAGAGAGAGAGAGAGAGAGAGAGAGAGAGAGAGAGAGAGAGAGAGAGAGAGAGAGAGAGAGAGAGAGAGAGAGAGAGAGAGAGAGAGAGAGAGAGAGAGAGAGAGAGAGAGAGAGAGAGAGAGAGAGAGAGAGAGAGAGAGAGAGAGAGAGAGAGAGAGAGAGAGAGAGAGAGAGAGAGAGAGAGAGAGAGAGAGAGAGAGAGAGAGAGAGAGAGAGAGAGAGAGAGAGTCACGCAGAGAGAGAGAGAGAGAGAGAGAGAGAGAGAGAGAGAGAGAGAGAGAGAGAGAGAGAGAGAGAGAGAGAGAGAGAGAGAGAGAGAGAGAGAGAGAGAGAGCGAGGAGACTGAGCCACTACCGGACGATAGTGGGGAGAGTCAGTGGGAGGGCTTGGAGAGAGGAGAGCTAGTTTCACTAGTTGAGAAGCTCACTGAGGAAGCCTCTCAACAAAACTGTGTGATTAAGTCCTCCAGGACGACCGAGACTTGATCATACAGCACAGAGACGTGTTTGCTGCGGCTCTCAGAGTAGCAGACAGGCTGATAGCGTCAAAACAGCGCCAGACGCAAGTAGCCACACGCTCAGGCAGTCAGCGCCCACGCAGAGTCAATTGACGAACACTGGGAGGTGGTTTGTCAGGACTCTGAGAGGTGGAGGACGTGGTGGAGCTCGGATAAACCGCAACAGATCCGGTACGCAGCTGTTTTCTCCACTTCCACCTTCCCTTCGCCTGCCCGGGAAACAACGACCGCTCCGCCTACCTCCACTGCTTCCACCGCCACACAGAGCGACTGTGACACCTCCCCAGCGTCCACTGTCACCCTTCTGCCACACAGAGTGACTGCTCGGTACTCACTACCACGTCTACCGCCACACAGAGCAGCAGGGACTCTTCCTCCATAAACACAGCGAACGGAGTAGATCGCGGTGCCTCTGTTCGCCCACGAACCTCTCCTCAGACCACTTCAGGAGATTGGAGAAAAAAGAAATCTAAGAGGGAAGTGCAGCAGGACGCGAGGAGGGTGTCCAGCGAAGGACTGAGGACTCACCAGGCCACCAAGCAGACACAAAAGCGAGCCAAGGCAAAAGTGTGTGAGTACTGCTCACGGAAAGGACACACTTCTGCTACTTGCCACGCCAGAACTGACGATTTACGTCAGGAGCGTCTCCTACAGCGGCTTCTTACGGTGGAAAGATACACAGCCACACCCTTCCCACCTGCAGCGCCTCAGCCCGCCCACCCCCTCACTTCATTTCAGTCCTTGCCACAACCTCGCCCACTCCTTCCTCAGCCTGGTATCTGGAATCAGAACCAGGGGCGGCAGTGGACCACCTCTTCACCAGTACCAGCAGTCGGCCGCGGACCCTAACCACCACCTCGGACTAGCAGGCCTCGCTCACTACCATCCCTCACCATGGTACAGCCAGCTTGCCCCGCCGCCAACTAAAGGTCGTCTCTAGCAACGTCCGTGGTCTCCGGACTAACCTTGCAGACTTATACCACAACTGTGTGCAACGACACAATGCAGACGTTGTTGTGGTGACCGAGACATGGCTGAACAGTGAGGTGGAGCCCACGTATGGCAGGATGCAGGGCTTCACCCACTGGGTGAGGAGGGACCGACAGGAGCGAACAGGAGGTGGAGTGGCTGTCTGCTTCAAGGAAGGAATGCAGGCCCAGCTACTCGACATAGACACGCCTCCAATGATGGAGATGATGTACTTCCGAGTAATGCTGGCAGACCGCTCAGCCCTCCTGCTGTGTGCCCTGTATCGCCCCCGCGACAAGGGCCTGACTCACTCCTGTACCTGACTGAGACCTTAGACAACCTGATGATGGCACACAGCTGCAGCCACGTGCTGATTGTGGGGATCTCAATCACCACCTGGAAAGAGACGCCTACGAGAATCTCCTGAGGTGCAGGGTCTGACAGATCATGTCACCTTCCCCACACATGAACGAGGAGGGACATTAGACCCTGTCATCTCAGACTACCAGGAAGACAAGCTTCAGTGTCATCAGCTGGGGCTCGTGGGCAGCTCTGACCATCACGCTGTACTGACACAGCTGGAAGTGGGCGTGGCTCAGGACGAGGCCACCACCCGCACCATCTGGCTGTGGAACAAAGCAGACTGGGCTTCCCTGCGCCGCGACCTGACCCACACCCCATGGGCCACTCTGCTACAGGGAGGAGCAGAGAGTGAAGCACTTGCACTCACCTCTCACCTTCTCGCCCTCCAGAGACGCCACGTCCCACACAGGAATACACCACCAGATCGACGGATCAGCCATGGTTTGGCTACCGTTGCCGTGTTGCTGCCGAGGCAAAGTATGCTGCCTGGCTCCGCTACAAGAGGAACCCGACTCGGCGCAACAAGGACCTGCACAGGGCTGCATGCAGGAGGATGGTGGTAACCAGCAAGTGGGCCTTAAAAAGTGGGAGGAAAGCCTGCGCCGGAAACTGTGTGGCACTGGCGTAGGAAACAAAACTTGGTGGTCTCTTGTTAAGGACAAACAAGGAACTGGCCACCAAGAATCCATCCCTCCCTCAGCAAGCAGGACGGTACTGTCGCCACCAGCAGTAAGGAGAGGGCACAGTTGCTGGCTTCCTTGTTTGCTGGAAAATGAAGGTCGGGAATCCACAGCAGCCACCGCCTCAGCTGGTCCAGCAATGTGAGAAGACTGTCACCATGGTGGAGGTGACGCATCAGCAGGTGAAGCGATTATTGCGGGGCTGGACACACAGAAAGCCACCGGCCCTGATGACATCAGCCCGCACCTGCTGAAGCGATGCTCCCAGGAACTGGCTGCCCCTCTCACCCAAGTTCACAACTTGTGTACGGGAAAACGTCTGGCCTTCAGTGTGGAAGGAGGCTCGAGTAGTTCCTGCACACAAAAAGCTCCAGGACGGACCCAAAAACTACAGACCCATATCCCTGTTGTCAGTGGTGGGTAAAGTGTTTGAGAGGGTCGTGGCAGAGGTGGTGTGTAGCCATCTCAAGGACAATGCCCTCCTCTCAGACCAACAGTTTGGGTTCAGACCTGGAAGGTCAACCTCCGACCTAATGATGCTTCTCACCAGGCATTGGCAGGACGCCCTCGACGACGGCAAGGACACTATAGTGGTTGCTTTGGACATAGCAGGAGCTTTTGATAAAGTATGGCACAACGGATTACTAGAAAAGCTTCGTGCTAAAGGCATCCAGGGTGGCTTGCTACGACTCTTGGGAAATTACCTGCAGGACAGAAGCCTCAAGGTGGTTGTCAACGGGCAAACATCTGAGTCCCTGCCTGTGGAGGCATCAGTGCCACAGGGTTCAATTCTTGGCCCACTCCTGTGGAATATCTACGTGGATGATCTTCTCCAGCTACTGCCAGGAGTCATGGCCTATGCTGATGACTGCACCCTCTCCTATACCTATCCACGCCAGGACAGTGGGCGGGCTGCTGAGGCCATCAATCAGCAGCTACGAGTGATAAAGGAGTGGGGTGCTCGCTGGCAAGTGACATTCGCGCCGGAGAAGACACAAGCAATGGTTGTCTCGGTCCCCAGCCGCCATGGCAGCAATGGCAGGAAAGTTGTCTTTGGCGTTGCTGCTCCCACCCAAGATGACGTCAAGATACTTGGAGTGGAGGTGGATCGAGGGCTGAGGTTTGACAGGCATGTCAAAACCATTGCCAAGAAAGCCTCTCACAGGATCTCCGCTCTCAGAAGGATCGCCAGTTTCCTCGACAGGAAGGGGAGACTGCTGCTGTACAAGGCACAGGTGCGGCCCCACCTTGAATACGCAGCTCTCCTGGATGTCCTGTGCCGCCACACACAGAAGGAGACTGGACAGCATCCAACGCCGCGCCATACGGCTAGTAGATGCTGCACTACCACCTCACCCAGAGCCTGAGCGTCCCCTTGATTCACTGGAACACCGCAGAGACGTGGCGGCGATCGTAGTGTTCCATAAGGCACAGGTGCAAAGAGTGCCACATCTGGCAGGGCTGCGTCATCCTCTAAGAGTCACCGCACGGAGCACGAGAACGGTGCTCAATGGTGGTGACGCCGTAGAGGTGCCGCGATCCCACGGGTGTCAGCATCAACGCACCTTCGCAGGACGCGTCTCCAGGATGTGGAACTTGTTCACGGCCGCGGTGCCTCACGTCCAGGAGATGAACACACACAGTGTCAAACTGATGGCACATAAGTGGAGACAGACACTGCCAACTCCTCTGACACTCTTTGTGACGTGACACTCAGTGTAGTGCAGTGCGTGAATAGTGCTAGTGAAGTGAAACGAATAGTGCTCCATTTACATGCTGACCATCTTGTATATTATCTATTTTTAAGTCTTGTAAATATTGTAGAGAAATAGATTGTAGTACCCTTAGAATAGGTAGCACACGACAGTGCGCCTTTGGGTACATGTTCCTTTGTATTAAGTTTTGTTTAAATAAAAAAAAAAAAAAGAGAGAGAGAGAGAGAGAGAGAGAGAGAGAGAGAGAGAGAGAGAGAGAGAGAGAGAGAGAGAGAGAGAGAGAGAGAGAGAGAGAGAGAGAGAGAGAGAGAGAGAGAGAGAGAGAGAGAGAGAGAGAGAGAGAGAGAGAGAGAGAGAGAGAGAGAGAGAGAGAGAGAGAGAGAGAGAATAAGAGAGAGAGAGAGAGAGAGAGAGAGAGAGAGAGAGAGAGAGAGAGAGAGAGAGAGAGAGAGAGAGAGAGAGAGAGAGAGAGAGAGAGAGAGAGAGAGAGAGAGAGAGAGAGAGAGAGAGAGAGAGAGAGAGAGAGAGAGAGAGAGAGAGAGAGAGAGAGAGAGAGAGAGAGAGAGAGAGAGAGAGAGAGAGAGAGAGAGAGAGAGAGAGAGAGAGAGAGAGAGAGAGAGAGATTCATTACTTACACTTGATTATCTATTTATTTCATGCCTCATTTATCTGTCTATTTTGTTTACGTGTTTTTATCAAGTCAACACACACACTCTCTCTCTCTCTCTCTCTCTCTCTCTCATGCTGTCACTGCTGTCGCCAGTTTCTTTTATTTTACGGTTCATTCCTCATTATCGTTTTAGGGTTGAAAAAGTTGATATTGATAGCAATGATAAGTAAGTGTGTGTGTGTGTGTGTGTGTGTGTGTGTGTGTGTGTGTGTGTGTGTGTGTGTGTGTGTGTGTGTGTGTGTGTGTGTGTGTGTGTGTGTGTGTGTGTGTGTGTGCATGAGGTGAAGGATAACCTCTGGCCTAGCTCTACTGTTTTTGATGGATTACCCCTGTTCCCTGAACTCCAAACGCCGTTACTGGGTATAAACCTCTCTGTGAATGCAGTAAGTCCAAGTTGAGACTGTCATGGAGTGATAAGGGTTTCGGGCTGAGTAGATATAGCTAGTTATACCTAAAAGTCTAAACTTCACCTCCCCTTGCCAATTTGTTCCATGGCCGCGCATGCGCACTAGAGCTAATTGTCACCAAAACAAAAACAAAATTCTAAGCTCTTCCTGAAAATTGAGATTTAAGAGGGAGTAATCAGCTACTAACACGTGCAGTCATGGCGAAATCCCTCTCTGAGCTCAGGAAGATGCAACGCAATCAGTTAAAGTCAGTGACGAAAGACGAGCTCATTGATAGTACCCTGTCCTCTCAAGATGATGCTTTGCAAACTGTCACTGCAAAACTGGACATGTTGATGAACGATGTGACCGATCTGAAGAAGGCAATTGCAAGCAAAGGCAGCTCAACTCTAAAGAATATTTCAGAGCTCCAGTCCCAAGTCGACAAACAAGCTGAGATATTGGAGAGGCAACAACGATTTCTCGAGAACATCGATAGGAAGGAACGAGAATGCAACCTGGTCATCACTGGGGTTACCAGACGAGCACGAAAGCTTGGAGGGCACCACATCGGATGGTGAGAAGATCAAGAAATTATGAGAGAAAGTGGGTGTCGCTACGGAGGTGAATGTTGCTCGCCGACTTGGTATCATCGTCAACGACAACAACACAAACGGCACACCGCGGCGACGACTAATACTTTTCACCGTGGCCAGCAGGTACGAAAGGGACATGGTGCTGGAAAAGGCCAGGACACTTCAATCCTTGAGCAATGTAAATAGCAAAATCTATATAAAGAAGGACGTGCATCCAAGTATTAGAAATTAATGGAAGCGACTCAAGAGACGCAGAAAAAAAAAAAAGAAAAGGAACGCCCAGAGAATGTCGGCTGTAGCATTCACCTGAATACTCGCGAGAGAAAATTGTTCAAAGATGGTGTGGTGATAGATAAATGGTCTCTGCTGGTTTTTCAGGTGTGCCACAACAACATCTACGTAGAATTAAGTTGATGTCATGGAACATTAATGGGGTTAGGACTAAATTGGAAAAAGAAAGTGTGCAGAACATGACATTGTTGTTTGAATGAAGTTAAAACTTCTTTACGTGTTTGCCTCCCAGGATACGCTTCCTTTATGAGTGACAATAAAACGTCGCCTCACCGAGGTGGAACAGTGGTTTATGATGAAAAATTATTTGGCTCAGTCTGCCATGAATGTTGACACAAGTATGGCTGACCAGGTGTGGCTTCAGTTTTGTTGTGTGCCGGGACTCGTGTTCGGCTGCTGTTACATTCTCCCGAGCGATATTTTTCGCACGGCTCATTCGCTTCTATTCAAGACAAAATATTAGTCAAGGTTCACGCTAATATTAAGATGTCTCATGTCAATAAATTTGTATCATTTCTAAGGAAAAAACAATGATATTCCTTTTGTAGTTCAAAAAAAGAATTTTCGTTGCAACTCTCATGTCAACTCTGTTATATGGATGTGAATCTTGGTTGAATGCTGATCTCCGACCAGTGACAAAAATGTATAACTTGTGTCTGAACCAATTGCTGGGTGTGAGAGGAACTTGCAACGAAATGTGTTATGTTCAATTGGGGTATCCACCACTGAAGGAACTTGTTCCAAGTAAGCAGAGAAGGTTTTTCGAGATGATCTGGCAAGAACGTGCAAACATGACCGATGATCCTTCAATTCTTGTAATCAATGTGACTCTTAATGAAAGGTACAGCACAAAAACATTTCTATTGGACTTACTATTCCATCATAAAGACGATATGGAGTCCTTAAAGAAAATAACTTATATGGAAATAAATCCTAATTTGTCAGTACACGATGTATACACTTGAAGGCATGGAGTTGGTGAAGACCTTGGGATGTCATTTAGCCCACTGGCTGGCTGTGGAGGTGGGCAGGTGGAATAGACGGGGACGTAGCCGTCTGCCACTGGAGGAGCGGTTATGCCCCTGCGGAATGGTACAGACAAAAAATCATGTCATTAAAGAGTGTCCCTTTTCACAGCATATCCGTGACGCATACGGCTTAACCAGACTTTATGATTTATTCTGCGGCACATTTGATAACATAACTGTATGCTCCATTATAAATTCAGTTCTTAATTTGTATTCTCAGAATCAGCCAAAGTCTCAATCTATCCTATACACATGACAGACCATATATTTTGTTTTCTTTTTTTTTATATATCTAATAATGTGTTTAATATCTTTGGTGGATATGTTTCCATTGTTCCCTTTTTTTTCTGGTTATACATTACTTCACTGTAATATATATTTTTTCTTTGGTAACAAAGTTTAACATTTGGTGATTTAGGTAATTCATGATTATGATCTAGGATGGACCCAAAATTATTGTAATCTTAAGTTAATGTATGTTCTTATGGTCAATAAAATCTCTTTATCTATCTATCTGTGTGTATGTGTGTGTATGTGTGTAATTCACCTCGGTCGCCTGGTGGTCACCCAGCCAGTCTTCCCCATCACTGAGCGAGCTCAGAGTTCATAGACCGATCTTCGAGTAGGACAGACCACAACACACTCCACACACCGGGAGAGCGAGGCCACAACCCCTCGAGTTACATCCCGTACCTATTTACTGCTAGGTGAACAGGGGCCACACATTAAGAGGCTTGCCCATTTGCCTCGCCGAGCCGGGACTCGAACCTGGGCCTCTCGATTGTGAGTCGAGCGTGCTAACCACTACACTACGCGGTGTGTAGTATGTGTGTGTGTGTGTGTGTGTGTGTGTGTGTGTGTGTGTGTGTATAATTCACTGTTTGATCTGCTGCAGTCTCTGACGAGACAGCCAGATGTTACCCTACCAGGCACACACCACACACCGGGACAACAAGGTCACAACTCCTCCATTTACATCCCGTACCTACTCACTGCTAGGTGAACAGGGGCTACACGTGAAAGGAGACACACCCAAATATCTCCACCCGGCCGGGGAATGAACCCCGGTCCTCTGGCTTGTGAAGCCAGCGCTCTAACCACTGAGCTACCGGACCGTGTGTGTGTGTGTGTGTGTGTGTGTGTGTGTGTGTGTGTGTGTGTGTGTGTGTGTGTGAGTGTGTGTGTGTGTGTGTGTGTGTGTGTGTGTGCAAGTGTGTGTGTGTGCGCCTCTTTCAGAAAATACAAACACATCCACACACACACACACACACACACACACACACACACACACACACACACACACACACACACACACACACACACACAGAGAGAGAGAGAGAGAGAGAGAGAGAGAGAGAGAGAGAGAGAGAGAGAGAGAGAGAGAGAGAGAGAGAGAGAGAGAGAGAGAGAGAGAGGAATAGAAATAACCAAGTAAAGCTAAAACAAGCATTTGGATCTCCTCCTTCAGAATATCAGACACGTTCAATGTATATGAAAATGAAAAAGTTCAAAAATATTCTTTGGCAATGAATGAGAGAAGGAATCCTTCTCAAAAGTGGAAGGAATAACAAGTTAAGAACATAAGAACATCAGAAAATGATGTGTGTGTGTGTGTGTGTGTGTGTGTGTGTGTGTGTGTGTGTGTGTGTGTGTGTGTGTGTTGTGTGAAAAGAGGATGTTTGTATTTTCCGAGCGCGATGCACACACACACACACACACACACACACACACACACACACACACACACACACACACACACACACACACACACACACACACACACACACACCGCGTAATGTAGTGGTTAGCACGCTCGACTCACACTCGAGAGGGTCCGGGCTCGAGTCCCGGAGGCGGCGAGGCAAATGGGCAAACCTCTTAATGTGTAGCCCCTGTTCACCTAGCAATAAATAGGTACAGGATGTAACTCGAGGGGTTGTGGCCTCGCTTTCCTAGTGTGTGGAGTGTGTTGTGGTCTCAGTCCTACCCAAAGATCGGTCTATGAGCTCTGAGCTCGCTCCGTAATAGGGAAGACTGGCTGGGTGACCAGAAGGCGACCGAGGTGAATTACACACGTACACAGATAAGGGGCAGCTGTTGTACAGTGGAACCATGCGCGCTTTGGGGTCAGAGGAGTCTCCAAGCGCACGGGTACGATATCCTGTCCACGGTCCGAGTGTAGGCTGGTCTTCCTCATTCGGGGCAACGGTTTCTAAGCGGATGGGCTTTGAGATAAGAGGTACCCTTAACAGTATCCCCTTTAGCCCATAAATTCCCGTGAAAAGCCCACATGTTATAAAAAAAACAAAAATAAAACAGGCTGTCACTTCTACACGGGGCAGTCCATGTATGAGCAAGGTTACCTAATTCCATCTGTCATCCCTTTCCATAAAGTTATCTAATCTTCCTTTAAAGCTCCCTATTGACTCACCACTAACAACATGATTACCGAGTCATTTCCATTCATCACCCAATTATTTACTTTAAAAAAATAGTTTTTTTTCCCCATTTCTCTCCTAAATTTGAATTTCTCAAGCTTCAACCCATTATTTCTGATTCTATCCCCGCTACTGATCCTAAGAACTTCGCTCATGTCCCCAATTCCACTTGTATACTTCTATCAGGTCCCCTCTTAACCCATGTCTCTCCAAGAAATGGAAATTTTGTTTGTTCAGTCTCGCTTCATAGGGAATATTCCTCATCCCCTGTATCTTTTTAGACATCCTCCTTTGAACTGATTCTAACAGACGTATATCCTTCCTATAATGTGGGGACCAGATTTAAACTGCATAATCTAGATGCAGTCTGACCAGCGCCAAATATAATTTTGACATTACTTCGGGATTTGTGGTTTTAACATAACATAAGAATTAATCCTAGTACCCTATTTGCCTCATTTCTGGCCTTTATCCAATGCTTTCTCTCACCAAGATCGTAGCTAACTACAACTCCTAAGTTTTTTCCTCTCCTGAACCTACGTTGTTTGTTGTATATCTATTTCGTTTATTTCCTCTTCCTACGTTAAGAAGTTTGCATTTGTTACTGTAGAACTGCGTTTGCCATTTGTCTGTCCCTTCGTTCACCCTATCTAAATTTGCATGAAAGGCGATGGCATCCAAATCTGACCCAAGCACTGTACCTCTGTAGCATAAAAAAAAACCAATCTCTTAACTATCACAACAACATCTTAAGAACTTGTAACAAATCTTAAAATTAGCCTTCTACCCACATATAACACTACTTCTTACTTTGTTCATTAAAAATGTGTAACAACCTATGTAAGAACTTCCTTTCCGGGTCACAGCACCATGCAGTCACAACAATTAGGGTTAGATGCGTTCATTTTTCGGGAAAGGCCGCAACACTTCAACAACTGCACAAAGGGTAATTGCACAATGCTCTCTCTCTCTCTCTCTCTCTCTCTCTCTCTCTCTCTCTCTCTCTCTCTCTCTTGTTTTTCAAATCTATTAATTCATATTCTGCAAATTGTGGGTTTCAGGTGTTGCATCATAATATGGAGACTATATAGAGATGGGTCTACTAATGGACATTATCTGTCCAATAGTTAGCAGCAATCCGATATTGAGAGAAGTAGCAGCAGCAGCAGCAGCAGCAGCGTCACACGAGGGAAACCATCACACACACAGCCAACGGCACACTCAACAACAGGGCAGTCACGCTTCACGCTTTGCAAGAAAACACGCAAAAACCTGCTGGGCTTGCTTCCCTTCATGATGCAATTGTTTTACGGGGAAAAATCCCAAAATAACGCAGACAGTTTGTATTGATGAGTGTGTTTGTGCCAAAGAGTGTCTCAGTGATAGAGAAGTGATGCTTCACGATGCAGATATCTATCAATCTATTAGTGTATCTAAAACACACACACACACACACACACACACACACACACACACACACACACACACTTACACATAATAATAATAATAGTAGTGATTAGCACGCTCGACTCAAAATCGAGAGGGCCGGGTTCGAGTCCCGGTAAGCGGCGAGGCAAATGGGCAAGCCTCTTAATGTGTGGCCCCTGTTCACCTAGCAGTAAATAGGTCCGTGATGTAACTCGAGGGGTTGTGGTCTCGCTTTCCCGGTGTGTGTTGTGTGTTGATGTGGTCTCAGTCCTACCCGAAGATCAGTCTATGAGCTCTGAGCTCGCTCCGTAATGGGAAAGACTGGCTGGGTGACCAGCAGACGACCGAGATGAATTACACACACACACACACACACGAGAGGTCAAACGCGCCTGAAGAAGTGCAATACAGAGTGCCAGCGAGTCTACAGGAGAAGTGTGCCTGTAGCGAGGGAAGATTGAGCGGCG
>NC_059283.1:13737432-13762432 GCF_017591435.1 Portunus trituberculatus
AAAACCTCATCAAGGTTGGACATGATTTGGCTGTTTGAGGGGCGTCCTTTAGGTGACGAGAAGAGGAATTCGATGTCGGACTCTTCCTCAGGGGCACAGGACCAGACTCCTTCCCTACCAGACATACAGGTACAGTGCGAGACAAGTCGTCCTCTGGTTCTCTGGAGTGGTAAGGTTTCATTAGGTTGATATGAACTAGTTGGGAATCCTTACGACGGTCAGGAGTGTGGACCACATAGTTTAATGGACTTAGTTTTGAGCCACAACATAAGGTCCCATGAACTTACTGTGAAGAGCATTGCCTGGAGTGGGAGAAAAGTAAAACCTTGTCTCCTGGTTTGAAACTTCTCATGACAGATTTGGAAGAGAATTTTGTTGCATTTTAGTTTGAGATTTGAGGAAGTTTGATTTAGCAAAAGATCTGACTTCACTGATTTTATTCTTAAGGTTACTGATGTAGTCAGACACACTGGGGCTTGAAGGAGTATTTTGAGTAAACCATTGATCCTTTAATATTTTGAGAGGCCCCTGATCTGTCTACCATAGAGTAATTCAAAAGGGAGTAACCTAAAGAATCTTGAGGAGATTCTCTTAAAGCGAAGAGAAGGAAAGAGATACTTTCATCCCAGTCTCCTTGATGCTCCAAGCAATACTTCTTCATCATGGATTTTAATGTTTGGTGAAACCGCTCCAGACAGCCTTGGGATTGGGGTGGTAAGCCGAGGAGGTTACATGGTCGATGTTTAGCTCATTCACTATCTGTTGGAAAAAATTGCTAGTGAAATTGCTACCCTTGTCAGACTGAATTTGTTTTGGAATTCCTACCGAGGTGAAAAAAATGTATTAGATGTTTTACAATGGTCTTTGATGTGATGTTCTTAAGAGGGTACCTGGTAGTGGGATCCATGAGGGTTAACAAATAATGATTCCCTCGTTTGGTTTTGGATAAGGGCCCTACGCAGTCTAGAACGATCTTTTCGAAGGGCTCCGTCTGAACTGGAATAGGCGTCAGAGGAGCTGGCACAAGGCGTTCGTTAGGCTTACCCACAATTTGACATATGTGACATGTTTTACATAGTGTGACACATCCTTTTCATTCCTGGCCAAAAAATGTTGAAGAGCCTTCTTGTAGGTTTTTGGATGCCTAGATGACCTGACAATCCATCATGAGCTAGTTCTATAATGGCTGGTCTTACAGACAAGGGATGACAACTTGATGTGTTTCTGACCAGGTGTCTAGTTGTTTCAGTTCAGGAGGTCTGTAGGCACGCATCAGGACTCCTTCCTGATAATAAAAACAAGGCAATTTAGACATATCCTTTGTCTCACTGGCAACATGTCTGATCTTAGCCAAAGTGAGATCCTGTTCCTGAGCATTAATCAAATTATAAAATTAAACGAATACTTACCAAGTGTGAAGTTTGATTGTAATTTCACGAACATTTAACTGAGTCACTGAGGTAGTAAACGAGATGCTCGCATCGCAAAGACCCGACAGTATTTCAGAAAACAGGTTTGAGGGATCAGACAGAAGCATAACATACAGTACCAAAAGGCCTTCACACGCAAAGGGATAGGGGAGGGAGGGCGTTTACTACCTCAGTGACTCAGTTAAATGTTCGTGAAATTACAATCAAACTTCACACTTGGTAAGTATTCGTTTAATTTTATAATTTCACTTCACAACCATTTAACTGACGTCACTGGTAGTCAACGAGAACTTTAGAGTGATCTCTCAAACTGAAGAAACCCATAATAGGTGCAGAGCAAAGGAAAAGCAACTCAATTTCCAGCAACTGTATTATAATAGGAAGTATCAAGGAAAACACAAAACATACATAAAGCATCAACAGGTAAAAGCTGAAACTCACAGGATAGTGAGAAGTAACACATACGAAGCCACAACCAAGGGAAACAAGCAAACAAAACAAAACATAAATGCAAAGCACAAAAGTATAATCAACCAAGAAGTAAATCATGGCCAAATTTTTCCCCCCCTGGAAAAAACCAACAAAGGACAAAGCTGTATGGTACTAACACAAAAAAATGTTTAACAAAGGACAAAGTTGCTGGAATACATAAGAAAATGTCCAACAAAGACAACAATAGACAGGAAACATAATAGCACACATGGCAAGAACATAACTACCCAAAAAACACAAAGAAAATTTTTAATGAACCCAAGTAACTAGAAAAACACCATAGCATGAACATAATGCCTAAAGGGTACAAGGAATAGATAATTAACACAAAAACTGAAACACAACTTGCTAACATGTCCCATTTGTAGTGACAAAAAACACGTCTGTATGCCTATGACAAAACCGCCCGTGCAAAGTCGCTCAGTTTTGCAATGGGTCTCTTGTAATGGGAGGTAAAAGTAGATTCCCTGGACCACCCAGCAGTAGAGAGAATCGTAAACAGAGGAAGTTTTTCTGCTGCTTTGCTGGTGGAGGCTGACCTGGTAGAATGAAGCAAAAAAATATTGAGGTCAATGCCGGCAGATTTCATCATGTCACGCGTCCAACGACGCAACGTATCACGCAAAGCTGAAATTATAGGCGGTTTTGTTGTCAGAAAAAATCTAGTGACAGTGCTCCTAAGATCCTTCGTTCTGTCTAAATAATGGTGAATCGTACTAACAACACACAGCTTCCTGTCATGAGCATAGGCCTCGAAAATCAACTGGGATAGGTGGTGTCCAGGTCTTGTAGTCTTTAATGGATCTCCTATACTAAAGGAAATTCTACTGGGAGATAGACTCATGTTCCTGATGTCTAGCAAGTGTAAGGTTTGGCCATGTTGGCCAGAGGTCAGAAGCATCTGCATCAGTAGCTTTCTAGATAGCTGAATGAGTGGCAACGTGCTATTCTGTCCCAGGCTAACTATGAAGTTTAGGACCAACTGTGGGTCCCAGGTGGTATGGGAACGAGAAAATTTGGCCTCCTGAAACACTGCCTTCATGAACCTAGTAACCAACGGGTGCTGTCCTGTGGGCTTCCCATATATACTAGCAACTGCCAAGATAGCTGAGCGGATAGTATTCATCGAGCTGTAACTTCGCCCCTTGCCTTTGTTAAATTGGGAGAGGAGATAGTCTAATAACATGTTTAAAGGTGGTTGAAAAGGATTAATTTCCCGGCAGACACAAAATGACAACCAGTTTGTGATATGAGGCCCATATTGTATCTTTGTGCTGGCTCTCCAAGACCTAAGTAAAAATCGGGCAACGTCCCCCGAAATGCCCTGACTTGTAAAGGACGTCCTGATAACACCATCGCAGTTAAGACCAGAGTCTGACCCCGAGGATGCACGAGAGTCGGCTGTTGAGGCAGGTAAAGCGAATAGCGAGGAAGTAGAGCAGGAGGTTCTGTAAGCATCTGGAGAGCAGTAGGGAACCATGCTTGGGTCGGCCACAGCGAGAGAATCATTATTGCCATTGCCTCGTCTTCCCGCAGTTTCTTGAGGACTTTGGACACTATACTGAAAGGTGGAAAGATATATAATTTTTTATTGGACCAGTTCATAGTGGAGGCGTTCGTGTGCATTGCAGATGGATCCGGTTTCCAGGAAATATAATTTGATAACTGGGCATTTAAACGAGTGGCAAAAAGATCGATATCAGGTGTAAAAAACCTCTGACACAGCCTGTCAAAAATATGGGGCCGTAACATCCATTCTGAATCTAGATTCTTTACTCGAGATTCCCGGTCTGCTTCAACATTGTGTAACCCCTGAATGTGTTGTGCTGACAAAGTAATGCCCCTTGAACAGGCCCATTAAAAAAATCTGTTCTACTAAGTCATTTAGTCTTTGTTTGGTACTACCGACTCGATTAACACATGCAACAGCTATGATATTATCCGAGCGGATGCGTACATGAGTCCCACTGCTGGTATTCCCAAATGATTGCAAGCCAAATAAAATTGCCTTTAATTCAAGGTAATTTATATGGTCAAGCTCATCATGAGCTCAGTGACCCCCAGTTCTAGCATCTCCCATGGTCGCACCCCAATCAGTCAAACTAGCATCTGCAAAAAGTTCTATAGCATAGGGAGTAGATCGTAAGGATTTTACCTGAGAATCTATATTCTCTATCCACCATTGAATCAATTCCAGAGCATGATCGTCCAGTAAAATATGGGAATTGTAGTCACCATGATGCCTAGCAAGTCCAAGGTTCCGTATAATCTCTAAGTATTTATACCTGAGAGGAGCTAACTCTACAGCAAGGGCAGACGCCCCCGTCAAGCCGATAAAAGATGACAGGTCAAGCAAAGTCACTCGCTTCTGAAGGAGAAGCGAGCCCTGCGTTTTAATTCGCTCTTTCCTACGCTGTGTTAGGGTAACAGTCATATCGGAGGAATTCAAGATCACCCCCAGAAATTCAATCTCCTGAGAAGGAATAAGCACCGATTTTTTTACATTTATCGTGAGCCCTAAGGAGTCAAACAAATGTAAGGCATAATGCACATTAGTTCTCAAATCACGCTTGGATGGAGCCATAAAAATGCAATCATCTAAATAACAAATAACCATAACACCTAGAGTCCTTAGGTGTGAGAGGACTGGCTTCAAAAGTTTTGTGAAAATCCGAGGTGCCGAGAATAACCCCTGAGGGAGACAAGTGAATTGATCCTTATCACCATACCAAAGAAACCGTAACCATTTCCTGTCTTCTGGTCTAACATAAACTGAAAAATAAGCATCCTTGAAATCCATAGTTATGAAAAAGAAATTAGGCTCAATTAGGCATAACACATGTTTCAGAGTATCCAGTTTAAAATGAATATGTGGAACATGATCATTAAGCTCTCTGAGATTAAGGATAACTCTAGCTGATCCATGTTTTTTAATAATAGGGAAAACATTAGAAATGAAGCCTCTGTCCTCTGGTGAGCATTTCTCTATGATCTTTTGGTCTAAGAACTTAGCAAGAGCGGCATCCAAAGCTCTTTGATCAGACACTGAAACGTTTAGTGGTTTTGGAGGTCTACACTGTATGGGTACAGCAACAAGGTCAAGGAGTCGCCCACGAACCACATCATAGGCCCATTTATCCTTAGAGAGAGATTGCCATTGGTCCTTAGCAAAGAACATTTTTCCCCCAACAAAGTTGTCTAGAGTGTTAACTAAATCAGGCAGCATGGCACTCACCGAAAGTGGAGTTATTGTGGTCTTTGAAGTGGAGGTGCTCCCCGGTTTGTGAAGTCCGCTTGCCTAAAAAAGGCCTCGGCTGTTGATAGCGGGACCTGATGTTGGACTGTTGCGAGTAGCCAGCTTGGTAAGGGCGCCGAGGTGAGTATCTGTGCTGGGAAAACGCCTGCCACTTGCCTTAGAAGGGCGAAAAGAGGGCCTCCCAAGTTTCTTGGTTTTGTGTATGTCCTCGCACCTCTTGGCTACATCAAAGGGGAACAGCTCATCTGTTCCTACTTCGCATTCCCATTTGCAAAGTTCCACAAGGGCTGAGTCATGCACATGAATCCGTGCTACTTCCTTCCTGAGATGGTTAATGTAGTTTACTGCCGAAGTAAGGAGTCTGAGGCTATTATTCAAGCCCTCTAGGTAGGAAGAAAGGGGTTTAGCTTTTTTATCCCCAATATCACTTATGCACATGGCAATAGGAACCAAGGCCTTGGCCAGCAGCCCATTAGTATGTCAAAGCCGAGTGTCCACAAGCTTACCACCCAAGCTCATGGCTTTCGTGACAGCTGAGTTGGTCACCGGAGCCTTAAGGTTCGGCACATTGCTGGGTAACTTTATTTTCGCACAAGTTGATTTTGTGACTTCAGGCGAAGAGCGGCGTCTGAGGCCCGTGTTGAGGATAGTGGCTAACCGCCCGGACAAAGGCTCGCCCTTCTCCTCCTCACTAGAGAAGTGCTCAGAGAGGTCTTCGAGAGCTTTGAGGAAAACGGCACTTTCGTCAGAGTCATGGTGGTCAGGCTGGTCGGAGCAGACGTTATCCAGCCCTTCGAGGGGGTCAGGAACACACTCAGCAATTTCCCCATCTTCTTCCTCAGAGGCGGACAAGGTATGAAAACCAGAAAAACTGGCAAAACTCTCTGGTCATCCATGAGAAACAGTGGTACGGTCATCCAGTTTCTGAATCAACCCACTAAGCAGGGCAGTCAGCTGACGATAACTGTCGTCCGTGGGTAGCGCCTCGGGCGTGTTTACAGCACTGGGGCCGGCGACATGCGGCGGCGAAGGACAAGCTTGTCCCGCAGTCTGCTTTACTACATCCACAGAACTGTTGTGTAGGGAAACCTTGTTCCTCTTGGCATTGTCCTCCACCGAATCCCGCTCTCGCCGCTTCCTGTCAGAGGAAGAACGCCGTGGCGTTTCTAGAGGCTTCTCTCGGTCCGACATCTGTTAAGGTAACGAAAAACCCCGGTCACACAACGAGTCCGTATATATGTCCTTGGATCATATATATATGCAGGAAAGAACCATAAAAGCCATAAAAGCTATCAGCCTGCAGAACTGTAAGGGCTTACCAGCAAACTCCGTAGAGAAAGCCGGCAACGAGGCAAAACAAGGACGGAGAACGGCAACAGGGAGGAAGGCAGGTGTTGCCAGGACGAGGTCTAGCAGCGAACTGACGGGTCTTTGCGATGCGAGCATCTCGTTGACTACCAGTGACGTCAGTTAAATGGTTGTGAAGTGAAATTCTCCTTTGAAATGATGTTATTGTACAAGTTGTCAGTAGAGGCAATCATTGGTGGAGGAGGTGGTGAAAGGGCAGGGGACTTGGACTGAGACCTGGTGACTGCACAAACTGGGAAGAAGTGAGGGGATGTTTCGTCCAGGGTCTTAGTGGGACTTTCTGTTAAGGGAGAATCAAGAACAATTAAGTTTGGAACAGCCAAGTTACCCGCAAGATTATTACCCAGTACAAGATGTACCCCCGGTACTGGCAGTTCACCAGGTTTAATGGCTACCACAACCTCTCCTGAAATGAAAGGGCACTGTAAACTAATATTAGCCAAGGGATAGGAGAGCTGTGATTCAAGACCTGTAAGGATCACCTTCTCCCCAGTGAAAGCCTGTTTGATGTTAGGGATGACATCTTCCCTTAAGATGGATTGGGCAGCACCTGTATCACGCAGAACCTTGACATTTATTGCCTTGTCTTTACCATCAGTCAGGGACACTTTACCTTGATACATGTACGAGTCATAAAGTTCTAGAGGAGAGTTGACAGGGTTAGCTAGGGCCACTGGTTTCTTGTTCTCAAATGTGTTAGGTTTAGGGGCCACAAAAGAAAGTTGACGTTGAGAGGCCTTGCAATTTGGGTGTCTAGATTTTTGGATCTTGTGTCCTGATTTCTTACAATATGTACACCAGGGGGAATTATATGCATTTGGCGAGAATCCGGTCGGCTTACCACCCGCGCCCCTAAAACTTTTCCCAAAGGAGGACCTAACATTAGATAGTGAGCCACGACCTCTACTACCCAGGGATCCCATCAACAAAGCAAACGCATCAGCCACTTTAGCGGCAGACACTCTCTCCCCATTCTTCCATATGCCTCAGAATATTAAAGGGTAACTTGTTCTTCCATTCTTCCAGGACCATTAGATTGAGCAACTCCGAAAAGGTGGTAATGTTAAGGGCGGCTAACCATTTCTTAAATTGTCTTAGTTTCTCACTAGCAAATTCAACATAGGTGTGAGACTGGTTTCATATACTTTCGGAACTGTTGTCTGTATCCATCTGAAGTGATAGAGTAGGCGTCTAGAATGTTACCTTTGATCTCTTCATATTCTACTTCATCACTAAGGCCGTTGTATACTCTATAGGCTTTTCCTACTAGCTTAGGGACAAGGAGAGACACCCACTGATCCTTGGGCCATTTATTCCTATTAGCAATGCTCTCAAAAGCGCGAAATGATCCGTCAACATCAGATTCATCAAAAGGGGGAACTAGCGGAGCAGCTGTAGCAGGATTAAAGCTTGCTAACTTTTTTTTTATATCTATTTCTTCCCTCTAAACTTAGCGTCATTTCGTAGGGCTAACTCCTGAATTTCTAACTCTTTCTCCTGCCTTTTAAGTTGTAACTGAAATTCTCTCTCTTCCTTTTCTGCCTGTAGTTGCATTTGTTTTTCCTGTAATTCTCTTCTTCCTTTTCTGCCTGTAGTTGCATTTGTTTTCATGCATCCGGTATTCTAGTCTAAGCTTCTCAATTTCCCACTGACTTATCCTACTCTTATCCTGTTCTTCCTGGGGACTGTGTATTATAGTCCTCGTAGAGGCTGACATGGGAGTTAACTCTTCTATGGCATTTCCTAGCAACTGACCTTCTTGCACTAGATGTTCAACAACTACATTCTTAATGACCTCTTTAGTCATCTGAGACGTGATGGGAACATCAAAATGTTTAGCGATGGTCTTCCATTGGTCCTTTTTATATTAGCATCTTTAAGTTGTTCCAGAGAAGGGTCAGCACAAAAATCTTCAACGTTAAACTGAGCGGAAGCCATATTAAATAGATGTTAAACAACAAAAAAAAAAAAATGATAAGCGAATTACTTAAGTGAGGAACTTGGCAGAGTGATAATAAAGGCAACCTTGAAATTACCTAGATTATACTTAAGTAAACACTTATGAGTACAATCACTAATGAGGGGGGTAAACTAGAGAATTACGGCATTAAGAGGGATCCGGATTACTCTAGTTACGAGACTTGAGAGTGAGGAGCGAATTGTACTGAGACTTGTTATTGATAAGGAGGCGGATTAGTCTGAGAGACTAGTTAAAATGGCCGATTCTAACTAGCGAGAAAAATGATCCGCGAAGTGAGGGATTGAGGGTTCGCATGAACATATGATGATCCCAACACTTGGATAACACTTATTACACACCTGCCTATGTGCAAAAATAGAGATAAGTGCTATCGGTGAACACGCCTTTCTACCTGGTTTCCTGCTCTACCACTGCTATGCGATACCAATGAAAGTCACGAAGCACGTTTAACCCAAAAGGAGCACAAAGGTAAATTTAAACCACACGCAGAGTAAGTCACAGAAAAAAACACATCAAAGTCACAACACCACAGAAACACAAGAAAAATAATGTTATCACAGAAAAAAAGTCACTGGAAAAATTGAACAATGAACAAGGGTTATAAGGGTCCTGTCACGGTCGCCAATTGTTACGACACCGGTTAAACGGGTAAGATTGGCATCGGGGACCAGGTGAACAATAACAATAAAAAAAAAAAAAACTGCAAGTTCAACTGGTGAGGAAATGCAAAGGGGGCACTTTAAAAAAGCTATTTTGATAACCCATAATGAAATTGACACACACATATATATAACATGAGACATGAAACACAGATATATAACATGAAACACAGGAAAATGACATACACATATACATATAACACAGAAATAAATACAACAATAAAGAACCCAACTTAATACCTAACAATAATACTAATCCTAAATGGAGGCAATGTGGAAAACACGGGACGAGAGGAAGTGATACTTATGAGGTGTCGCAGTGGTGAAGTGCTGGGTGATGGTTGATCCCACGGTAGTCCCAAGAGGCGTTGTGTTCACTGGTTGAGGCCTGGACCTCGACTTCACTTTACAGAAAGCCGAGCTGGCTTTAACACTTCCGCTGAGTCGAATGGGGCCGCGTGAATCCAACTTCGGGACAGTAGCGGGCTTCATGAGACGGTGACGTGGAAGGTTCATGAGACGGTGGCGTGGAAGGTTCACGAGACGGTGACGTGGAAGGGAGGCGGAGAGGTGGCGAACGAGGTAACAAGCGGAGGAGGTGATGGTAGTGAGTATGTTACGGGCGGGCCGTAACAATGTAAATAGAGAAAGGATTACCAGAATAAAGGAGAATGTGTTGCAAAATATTAGAATAAGGAAAGAATTGTGAAGAGAGAGAAAAGTGTTAATTAAATGATAAGAAATAGCTTAAGAGGAAGAGAGAGAAAGTGTTGGAAAAAATGAAAATACGGAAAGGCTTACGTGGAAGAGGGAGAAAGTGTTAGAAAAAATGTAAATAAGGAAAAGGTTATGAGCAAGAGAATGAGAAAGTGTTAGGATAAACTGAAATAAGGAGAAGCCTATGAGAAAGGGTTACGCAAAATACCTCCTTTAGCTCATAAATTCCCGTCAAAAACCCATACTGTATATAATGAAAGGGAGAAAATGTTTTGAAAAACTATAAAAGCAGGAAAGATGAGCAGTTTGGAGAAATAGAGTAAGAGTTTGGAAGAAAGTGACGCAGTTTGAAGAGAATATTGGGGAAAAGGAAGGTAATATCGGGGAAAGCAGAGCGACAGTGTGATGTACTGGTAGAATAGCGGGCAAATACTGGAGAAGATGGAGGTAGTGTTAGAGGGAAAAGGAAGATAGAAGAGAGGAAAAGATAGGCAGTGTTAGAAAAAGAAAGGAAGTGTTGAAAAAGAAAAAATATTGAGTAAAGAATGAAGAATTGTTGTGAAGAAAACTAGGAAGCAATTTGTAGAAGAAACAAAGAAATGGAAAAGAAAAAGGAAAATTGGTGATAGAAATAATAAAAAGGGAAATACTAGAAAAATTAGAATAAAATCAAACGTTTGGGAGAAAAGTACCTGATAACAATAAAAAGAAAATAAAACAGACTTAGAAAAAAATTATTTGATACCTAATGATTGAATGAAAATAATACCTTATGGAAACGAGAGAGAGAGAGAGAGAGAGAGAGAGAGAGAGATTGAGATCTGTTACTATCACATCATGGTTCGGCACACATTGATAATTATGAAAGGCAAACACAGCAGCGCCTCTCATTGCTCGCCCACGCACGGAGGTCTCTCACCTCAGAGTCCACTGTCAAACTGAACACTAGAAACAAAACAAATAAATCAATAAAACAGAGGAGAACAGATGACTTGTTTCCGATAAGTCTGCAGTGTATTCATAAACATCATTAATATCTATAGAGCCGTGGCCTACATTGTAAAGCGTTTAGACTTTCATATCCAGTATATGACTAGAAGGGTTTTCATGATGCTGTATTTGTCATGTAGGTGTCCTACAGGGATCTATACTAGGACCAACCCTTTTTCTTTTTTATATAAATGATATAATCAAATCCAGCTCAAAAGCTATAAAAAGCTATATTCACTCTGTATCCAGACGACATAAACTTGCTTATGAAAGACAAGGACATACACAATCTACACTAAAACCTGACCTCAGAACAACATTTAATTTTCTAATTTGAAACAACAGAGACACAAGTCGGGAAAGTTTAAGAGTTATATTCTATGTTTTAAAGGTCATGTTTCATCATATGTTATACCAAAGAATGTATGCTTATCACTTCTGTTTGTAATATTGTCCTGATATAGTAAGGGAGGCAGTAGTGAAGATGGCTTATTAGTGAATGGCATATAAAATGTTTTGTCTAAATTTACTGTTAGCCTATTACTTATACACCGTTTATGAAATGTTTGAAGATCTGTTAGCTATAAGTATTATATTAGTGTGATTTTTACCAGTGATGCATAAGGTAGAGTCATCAGCAAATATAATAGTATTAACATTTGTAAAGATATTACTTATATCATTTATATAAGGAAGAAATATGGGTTATTCTGTTGTTTTATGCGCCAAATTTTAGAAATGCAGGCAAAACAAGCATATACACAATATTTGTTAAAAAGACTTATTTATATGTTTTTTAAGGTGTTATATAAAAAAGAAACATCCTCGATTGAAAATTTTGTATATTGAAATCATTTTACATAGTTATGCTTTAAAATAAGAAAAAATGATGAGAAAAATCCAATATAGAGAAACGAAACAAAAGTGGTTATCTGCTTATTATGCACGAAAACACGGAAACGCAAGCAAAAGGTGTATATATACACTATTTGTTAAAGGAACTGATATATGTAAAAAAAAAAAAAAGTGTTATTTTGGAAGTTTACAGCATTTTAGGCACCAAAATTTAGAAAAGCATACAAAACAAGTATATAGGTACACTATATATGTTAAAAAGTCTTATTAATGTATTTTGCAGGTGTTTTCTAGAAAAAAAATCTCCATTGAAAATTTTGTATATTAATGTAATTTTACATTGTTAAGCTTTTAAATTATCAAAGTGATGAATTGAAACCAATATAGAGAAACGGCTTAAAAGTTACAAAAACGTGTTATTTTAGTAGTTTTTAGCTTTTTTTTTTTTTGCACCAAAACAGAGAAACGCAGACAAAATGCTTGATTATGCACCATTAGTTTAAGGAAATGAAATATGTAAAAAAATGGGTTATATTGGTATTTTTCCAGCATTTTATGCGCCAAAACACAGAAAAGAAGGCAAAACCAGTATATACACCACATTTGTTAAAACGTCTTATTTATGTGATTACACACTATTTATATAGGAGTTAAATTTCTAAAAAGTGGGTTAATTTGGTGTTTTCCTGAATGTTATGCACCAAATTTAAAATGCCATAACAATAATACATAATATTTGTTAAAACTTATATATATATATATATATATATATATATATATATATATATATATATATATATATATATATATATATATATATATATATATATATATATATATATATATATATATATATATATATATATATATATATATATATATATATATATATATATATATATATATATATATATATATATATATATATATATATATATATATATATATATATATATATATATATATATATATATATATATATATATATATATATATATATATATATATATATATATATATATATATATATATATATATATATATATATATATATATATATATATATATATATATATATATATATATATATATATATATATATATATATATATATATATATATATATATATATATATATATATATATATATATATATATATATATATATATATATATATATATATATATATATATATATATATATATATATATATATATATATATATATATATATATATATATATATATATATATATATATATATATAAGTTTTAACAAATATTATGTGTATTATTGTTATGCCGGCATTTCTTAAATTTGCATAACATATCAGGAAAACACCTAATTAACCCACTTTTAGAAATTTAACTTCCTTATATAAATATGTGTCACATAATATTTGTTAAAACTTATATATATATATATATATATATATATATATATATATATATATATATATATATATATATATATATATATATATATATATATATATATATATATATATATATATATATATATATATATATATATATATATATATATATATATATATATATATATATATATATATATATATATATATATATATATATATATATATATATATATATATATATATATATATATATATATATATATATATATATATATATATATATATATATATATATATATATATATATATATATATATATATATATATATATATATATATATATATATATATATATATATATATATATATATATATATATATATATATATATATATATATATATATATATATATATATATATATATATATATATATATATATATATATATATATATATATATATATATATATATATATATATATATATATATATATATATATATATATATATATATATATATATATATATATATATATATATATATATATATATATATATATATATATATATAATAAGTTTTAACAAATATTATATATATATATATATATATATATATATATATATATATATTTTTTTTTTTTTTTTTAGGAAAAATGTCTCGTTTGAAAATTTTGTATATTTAAGTCATTATACATAATTATGATTCAAAACGCTAAAACTGATGAAAAAAAAACAATATAGAGAAATGAAATAAAAGTAACAAAACGTGTTATTTTAGTAGTTTTCAGCTTTTCTTTAACTAAAACACAAAAAATGCAGGCACACTATTTCTTTAAGGATCTGAACTATTTAAACAAAATAAAAAAGGGTTTATTTTGGTGGTTTAGAGGCATTTTTTGGCACCAAAATTTAGAAAAGTAGGCAGAACAAATATATACGCTATATCTGTTAAAACTTCAGATTTTTGTGGTTTGAAGGTGTTTTCTGAAAATTTTTACATTGTTATACTTTTTTTTATTTATAATGCGGGCTTTTCACGGGAATTTATGGACTAAAGTGGATACTTTTTTAGGGTACCTCCTATCTCAAAGCCCACCCACTAGGAAACCGTTGCCCTGAGTGAGGAGGCCCAACCTATATTCAGACAGTGGACATGATTCGAACCCGTGTGCTTGAAGACCCCTCGAACCCCAAAGGACGCATGGTTACACTGTACCACGGCGGCCCCTAAACTTTTAAAAAATATAACTTATGAAAGTAAGGCAATATAGAAAAATACAATGAAAGTAATGAAAACATGGTATTTTTGTTGTTTTCAGATTTTTTTTTCACCAAAACACAGAAATGCACGGAAAATGCGTATATGCACACTATTTGTTTAAGGAACTGCATTGTGTAAAGAAAATTTTTTTTTTTTCGGTGGTTTACAGCATTTTAGGCATCGAAACTTTCAAAAGCAGGCAAAACACTTTATTTAGATATTTTCAAGGTGTCTTATGTTAACAAAAAAACTACCTATCTCGATTGAAAATTTTGCATATTGAAAACAATAAAACTGATGGAAATAAACCAATATAGAGAAACGGTTTGAAACTAACAAAAACGTGTTATATTCATAGTTTTCAGCTTCCTATCCACGTAACCACAGATATGCAGGCGAAAAGTGTATATACACAATATATGTTAAAGGAAGTGGTATAGGTAAAAAAGAAATAGGTTATTTTATTGTTTTCTAGCATTTTATCATCCAAAATTCAGAAATGCAGGCAATACAAGGATATACACATTTTAAAAAACGTCTTATTTATGTGTTTTCAAGCTGCTTTCGGAAAAAAAGAACAATTTCGATTGAAAATTTTCTATATTAAAGTCATTTTACATTGTTACACTTTAAAAAGAGAAAACTGATTGAATTAAGCCAATACAGAAAAACAAAAGTAACAAAAAACTGTTATTTATATATGTTGGAGGAAATGAAATATGCAAAAAAAAACAAACGGGTTATTTTGCTGTTTTCCGGAATTTCATGCACCAAAACTCAGAAATCCAGGCATAAAGAGTATTTACACAATATATGAAAAAACGTCTTATTTATTTATGTGTTTTTAGTTTGTTTTATGAAATAAAACCCCATCAGGATTGCATTTTTTTTATCATCATATTTCAAAACAATAAAATTAATGAAAATAAGCCAATGTTAAGAAAAAAAAAATAACAAAAACGTATTATTTTTAGTGGTTTTTAGCTTTTTATACACCAAAACTCAAAAATTGAGACGAAATGGGTATAAACACTTTATTAGGTGAGGGAAGTGAAATATGAAAAAAATGGAACTAAAAAATGCATTCAAAATGCATATGTACACAATGTTTGTTCAAGAATGTGATATATGCAAAAAATTGGGTTATTCTATTTTCTTTCACCATTTTATAAAGCAAAACTCATTTAGGCAAAACGACTATATATACAATAAACTGAAGAACGTCTTATTTATTTTTTATGAAAATGAAATTACTATTTTGATTGCAAATTTTGTATTTTTTTCATTATTATACATAACGAAAAAAATACTTTATATCTTATTTTTCCTGCATTTATGAGTTATAGTGAATAAAAAAATGGAAAACACCAAAATAACCATTTTTGGGGGGCATGTCACTTATTTTTAGAAATAATGTTTATATACGAGTTTTCAATAAATTTCTAAGTATTTGTGAATAACAAGCTGAAAGCCACTAAAATAACCCGTTTTTGTTACTTTATTTCATTTTCTATAATAATTTATTTTCATTATTTTTTTATCGTTAAAAGCATAAAAATGCAAAAAAAAAAAAAAAAACTTCAATATACTAAATTTTCAATAGGGATAGTTTTGTTTTTCATAAATGGCCTTAAAACACATGAATAGGATATTTTTTAAATATTGTGTATAAACTCGTTTTGTCTGCATTAAAGTAAACACTAAGAAGTAACAAAAACTATTTATTTTAATGGTTTTCAGCTTTTTATGCACCAAAACTCAGAAATGCAAGCAAAACACGTATATAAACAATATATTTTGGAAAAAGTGAAATATGTAAAAAAAGGGTAATTTTGGTATTTTCCAGCTTTTTTATGCACTAAAACTCGGAAATGCATTCAAAACAACTATATAGGCAATATTTGTAAAAATTGCTTATTTATGTGTTTTTAACGTGTTTTATGAAAAAAAAATTATCTCAATTGAAAATTTTGTATATTGAAGGCATTTTACATTATTATTATTATTATTATTATTATTATTATTATTATTATTATTATTATTATTATATTATTATTATTATTATTATTATTATTATTATTATTATTATAATAGTAATAATAATAATTATTATTATTATTATTTCTTTTATTATCATTATTTTCATTGTTTTTATTAATTTTTTTTACAGTAAGGCCTATAGTGCCTGTAGGCACACTTGAAGAGTATTTAGGAAGCGCTGTTCAGCTTCCGCCCATTAGTGGCGCAGACATTTTTTTTTTTTTATAGTGGTACCCTATTAGGGCCCATATCACCACCATGGATGTAAGCCAATATGGGAAACGAAATAAAAGTATAAAAAAGGGGGTTGTTTTAGTATTTTTCAGCTTTTTATGCACCAAAACTTAGATATGCAGACAAAATTAGTATATAAACAATATAAAATGAAGAAAATGAAATATGGAAATTATTGGTAATTTTGGTGTTTTCCAGCTTTTTGCACTAAATTTAAAAATGCAGGGAAAAACGAGCATATGCACAATATCTGTAAAAGCGTTTTATTTCTGTATTTTTATGGTGTTTTATGAAAAAAAAAACTATCTCTATATGAGAAGAACAGTTACCGTCTACCACAGCAGCAATAGAACTGTCTGAAAAGAAACTTGAGTTAAAGTTACAGAGAGAAATATAAAAATGTAGGAGGGCAATATGGCAATATGGAGATGTTTTTGGCTAGATGCCAGAAGTCAGGACGGGAATCTGAGTTTGAAAGATTTTGACATTTTACATTAATATTTTTATGAAGGAGTGTTTGGCAAGCTGAAGAACAGACCTGGCATGATTCCGGGCAGAAATATATAGTGCGTGAGATTCAGGTCAGCTTGAGTCCCTTATTTGGGCAATATCTCTATCACGTACAGCACGAGAACAGGCCGTGTTAAACCAAGGTTTAGAAGGTTTAGGCTAAGAAAAAGAATGAGGAATATACGCCTCCATGCCAGACACTATCACCTCTGTTATGCGTTCAGCACAAAGAGATGGGTCTCTGACACAGAAACAGTCTTTCCAGAGAAAATCAGCTTAATACCTTCTCAGGTCCCCCCAACTGGCAAGGTAAAACGCCAGATGCACCTCCGCTTGGGGGGATGGTGAAGAGGGATTCGAGAAATAGGATAAGATACAGAAATGAGATTGTGATCGGAGGAGCCCAACGGAGATGATAGGGTGACAACATAAGCAGAAAGATTAGAGGTGAGAAAGGGATCAAGAATGTTGGGCGTATCTCCAAGACAGTCAGGAACACGAAAAGGGTGTTGAACCAGTTGCTCTAGGTCATGAAGGATATCAAAATTGAAGGCTAATTCATCAGGATGGTCAGTGAAGGGTGGTATTGGTATTTGTTTGTATTGTGGTTCTAATAAGTTCTAAGTGCATTTGTTGGTAATTTGAGGTGTTGCATGGTGGCGGTTTTCAAGGTAACAAGACAAAGATAGTTTCAACAATTCTACACTGATATAACATTGTCGGCATCGTGTTCCAAATTGATAAACACTGAACACTCGTTTTGGTATTTGTTAAGATCAAGTGAATGTGGGTAAGCGATGATATTTAGAAGTGATTGTTGTGTTGGTGTGTGGGTGGGGTTAATGCACAGTACGTAAGTAGGAGAACATTAAGGTGAAAATACTGACAAATATTTCGTGTAATTCATAGTATTCAATGTGAATGGCGGTAGGCAATCGTACTCATTATACATTGGTGCTCCACCCACACACCCTCAAAATGCTCCAAAACTCACTCAAAACACATCCCAATACTCAATCAAACGAGGTGTTTAAAAGGTAGACAATGATATATTTTTTTTCATTCTCTATTTTTTATGACCTTTTGATATACGAGTATTTTTGACAATATCCCATGGTGAAGTGATAATAATATGAGGAATATATACATTTTTCCATGCAAATCTATCTTCTTATCTATATACGAATTTATTTACTTATCTTTCTGCGTACCTATCCATTTATCCATCTGTTTATCTATCTAACTGTCCATTTACCTATCTATCAACCGATGATAGATAGCTATCTATCTTCACACAAGCAAGTAAATATTAACAAACTGTCATGGATGGGTGGTTGCAATAAGAGTGTTGGGTGCCGGGTGTGGGGGTAGGCGGGGAAGAGTTACTACTGATATGAGTGCAAGAGTTAACATGAGTATTTCGAATCTTTCATCGTAGTGGTTGTGGTAGTAGTTGTGGTGGTAGTAGTAGTAGTAGTAGTAGTAGTAGTACTCGTGGTAAAGGTGTTGGTGTTGGTGATGGTGGTGGAGGTGGTAGCTGTGGTAGCAGTGGTAATAGCAACACCAGTATTGGTAGGAGCAGAACCACAAGCAATAATAATAACAATAATAACATTAATAATAACAGCAGCAACACTAACAAGAATCACAACAAAAGCTTCGATCAACAACTCACAACAACGCTCATAACGCCACACTGAATGACTGAGCCAGCAACACGAGCCACACGAAACAGACCCACAAAGGAAATTGCCAATTTGTTTTTCATTACTAGACGAAAACTAAGAAAGAACTGATGGCTTGACTTATGTAAACCACATTATAGTTTCCTATGTCTTGTATACCCTTTAATGGTGTTAATGCCAAATAGCCACAATACAGATAGAAACACACCAGAGGTTTCCAGGAGAAATGTTATTAAAAAAAAGTAAAAGGCAGGCAGAGATAAAACTAGCTAGAGCTGGGAGTAAAGATCCAAAAAAATTATATAGTTATTACAAGGTGAATGGTAAAAGAAATAAGGATAGGATTGGACCACTCAGAAAAGATGGTGTAGTAGTGGATCAAAATGAAGACATAGTAGAATTATTGAATGAACAATTTTCTTCAGTATTTACTAGGGAAAGAATAGGAAACCCTGCTACAAACAGTGCGACGAGTAGTTTAAGAGCTTTAGAAAATATTGATATAAAACCGGGAATTATTAGGAAATTTATTCTTGAACTAGACGATAGGAAACTAGTGGTCCTGATGGGCTACGTGCCAGAGTACTTAGGGAGCGTGTAGACAGTATTTCTGAAGCACTTAAGTTAATCTTTGAAAGATCACTTAGGTTTGCTGAGATACCTCAGGACTGGAAGTTAGCTAATGTTACTTCAATATTTAAAAAAAAAAGGTAGGAAGGATGATGCGAATAATTATAGACCGATCAGTTTAACTATTATAGTATGTAAGATACTAGAGAAGATCATTAAGGGTAGTATTTGGGAGCATTTAAATGAGAATAGATTAATTAGAGATACCCAACATGGCTTTAAATCAGGGAGGTCCTGTCTTACAAATTTGCTCGATATCTTAGAATATATTACCAAGGAGTTAGATGATGGAAATAGCATAGATATTATATATCTAGATTTTAGCAAGGCGTTTGATAAGGTACCGCATAGGAGGCTAGTGTACAAATTGAGACTACATGGGATAGGGGGTAGGTTAGTTGATTGGATTATTGAGTGGCTTTCTGATAGGAAACAGAGAGTAATATTAAATGGGGCAATGTCTGAGTGGAAGGAAGTGGTTAGTGGGGTACCCCAAGGATCAGTGCTAGGACCTCTTCTTTTCTTGGTGTACATTAACGATTTAAATATAGGAATTAGTAACAAAGTATCAAAGTTTGCAGATGATACTAAGATAGCATGTGCAGTACAGGGTGAAAAGGACAATTACAGAATACAACGAGACCTGGACAGGCTGATAGCATGGGCAGACAGGTGGCAGATGGAGTTTAATTCTAAAAAGTGTCAGGGTATGCATTTAGGTAAAGACAACACAAACTTTAGCTATGAGATGGAGGGATGTTGGCTAGAGGCAGTAGAGGAAGGAAAGGATTTAGGAGTAGTGATAGACAGGACTATAAAATTTTCAAAGCAATGTTTAGAAGCAAGAAATAGGGCAAATAGGGTCCTGTGTTTTATAAATAGAAATGTTAGTTATAAAAGTAAGGAAGTGGTGCGTAGCTTATATAATTCCTATGTTAGGCCCCATTTAGAGTATTGCATACAGGCCTGGTCACCCCATTATAGGCAGGATATCAACATGTTAGAAGCAGTTCAGAGAAGAGCAACTAGGATGATGCCAGCATTAAAGTCGCCCTAGGTGACCGACTAGGTTCGCCTAATGGTAGGGCCGGCCCTGGTTTTCAAATGATGCTCTATTTTCTCATGTTGATGTTTAATCTGTGGTAGCAATGACTAACTCTTATCGTGAACACTTGTTTCAAAACCCCTTATAAGAACCATAAGGTCCATTAAAATAACACTTGAAAATCTACAACTTCCTCGAAAATATCTTTGAAGTCATCCGATAGTGTCCACTACACTCACTAAACAGAATAACGATCGAAATAACATCAACTACAATCACAAAAGCATCATTGAAAACCCCAAATGACTTCCACAGAATCATAAAAACACTTGAAAACCTAATTATTTCCACTTAGATCACAGAAAAACACATTTAAAATTTCCATAACTTTGATTGTAATCATGAAAACGTCCTTAAAATTATCAATGACCTATACACAATGACGAGAGCACCCTTGAAAACACCAACAACCTCACTGCAATCATGAAAATACCCTTGAAAACTCAGATAACTTCCACTGTAATTATGGAAACCCCCTTAAAATCACCAGTAATCTTGCTACAATTACCTAAACACCCTTGAAAACACCAACAACCTCACTGCAATCATGGAAACACCATTAAAAACACCAACAACCTCACTGCAACCATGAAAACGTCTTTGATAACACCAACTACCTCACTGCAACCATGAAAACGCCCTTAATAACACCGACAACATCACTGCAACCATGAAAATGCCCTTAATAACACCAACTATCTCACTGCAACCATGAAAACACCCTTAAAAACACCAACTACCTCACTGCAACCATGAAAACATCCTTAAAAACACCAACAACCTCACTGCAACCATGAAAACATCCTTAAAAACATTAACAGCCTCACTGCAATCATGAAAACACCCTTAAAAACACCAACAACATCACTGCAACCATGAAAACACCCTTAAAAACACCAACAACCTCACTGTAATCATCAGAACACCCTTAAAAACACCAACAACCTCATTGCAATCATGAAAATACCCTTAAAAACACCAACAACATCACTGCAACAATGAAAACACCTTTAAAAACACCAACAACCTCACTGCAATCATAAGAACACCCTTAAAAACACCAACAACCTCATTGCAATCATGAAAATACCCTTAAAAACACCAACAATATCACTGCAACAATGAAAACACCCTTAAAAACACCAATAACCTCACTGCAATCATGAGAACATCCTTAAAAACACCAACAATCTCACTGCAACCATGCATATACCCTTAAATATATCAATAGCGTTCCTTGGAGAGTTAACTATAAGCGGTGGAAACCTTTGCGAGTGGTGATGCAGGGTCGAGTGTAGCGTGTGTGTTAATGGGGCGCTGGTTGTGATTTCAGTCTGTGGTGGCTCCGCTCGGTTATCATACAGAGCCTTTATTCCTTTATTCCTTTCCTTTCCCTTCCCCTTGTTCGTGTTCTTGTCCTTCCTTCTTTTTCTTCACTTATTCGCCTTTATTCTGTGCTTTTTTCTTGTGTTATTATATCATTTCGATTCTTCTTTATCCTCTAGTCTTCTTTCTTTCTCTTGTCCCTCTCTATATTTTTGTCCTCTCATGCCCTTTCTCTTTAAAATACTTTTTTTTATATTGTAATGTTTTGTACGTGTTTCCTCATGTTATGCTTACCACTTCTTTATTTCATCTTTTGTCTCATTTCCACTTCCTTCTCTTGGTCTTTTCCTTCGTCTTTCTTCTCTTCATTTGTATTTTCGTATTCTTCTTTTTCTTTTTCTTTTTATTTTATTGCGAGTTATTGCGAGTTCATTTGTTTATCATTTGCCTCCTTTCCTCTTCCTTCAGTTGTTCCTCTTCAAATTTATCTTTCCCCCTCTCTTTTCTTTCTTATATTCTCTCCTCTCCTTCCATTATCTTCTTTCCATATCTCTCTCTCTCTCTCTCTTCTCTCTCTCTCTCTCTCTCACTTTAAACACTTTAAACACTTCAAACACTTTATTATGTTTGCCATTTGTGTACAGATTGTGATAACAAATGAATTTCATAAGACAAACAGCCCTTTGCAAGTAAAAACTTTATGGGCAAAAAATAAAACATTTCAATCAAATGCAAAATAGACAAACACTGAATTAAACAAGTAACAAGTATCAACTAAAACATTGAAAAGAAGAGGGAGAGAAAAGGAAAAGATATTCAGAGAAAATACATATACCCGATCTCACCTATGTTTGCATAGGTGGAAATGTTAAAAGACTCACTTACAATGGTGACAAAGTTAGTAATATTATAAATAAAAAATAATAATAATAATAATAATAATAACAATAATAATATGATAACAATAATAATACAATAATAATAAGAACATAAGAACACAAGGATAACAATAATAATAATAATAATAATAATAATAATAATAATAATAATAATAATAATAATAATAATAATAATAATAATAATAATAATAATAATAATAATAATAATAATAATAATAATAATAATAATAATTATAATAGTAATGAAGATAATAATAAGAACAGAATTTAGTGACAAACTGTAAAAATTAGTAATAAAATAGTAGTGATAAAGAAAATAATAGTAGGAATAATAATAATAATAATAATAATAATAATAATAATAATAATAATAATAATAATAATAATAATAATAATAATAATAATAATAATAATAATAATAATAATAATAATAATGATAATAATAATAATAATAATAATAATAATAATAATAATAATAATAATAATAATAATAATAATAATAATAATAATAATAATAATAATAATAATAATAATAATAATAATAATAATAATAATAATAATAATAATAATAATAATAATAATAATAATAACAATAATAATAATAATAATAATAATAATAATAGATGATATTAATAATGCTAATAAAGTGATAACATATTCTATCAAGAGAAATAATGACAACTGAATTTGACAAAAGCAACCAGTTATGGTGTATAGACTAATAAAATGACAATAAATGTTTCTTGAAATTGTTTTTGAAAGATGATAAGCTAGTTGATTGTTTAACATGCATGGGCAATAAGTTCCAAATTTTAGGTCCTGTGTACAGCAGAGAATGCTTGAATAAGGTGAGTTTGTGTGCGGGTATGTTGAGTGAGTTTTATTTCTGGTGTGGTGGCTGTGTGCAGGTTGGGTATTAAATACATTGTTGTTAATCATTTTAAACATGTATGAGGCAATGTTCAGTTTAGACAAATCGTCCAAGTTCAAGATATTTAATGATTTAAATAATGGAGGAGTATGTTCATTGAAGTCACTGTTACTAATAATCCTAATTATTTTTTTGTGCAGAACATTAAGTTGATACAGGTGACAGGGATAAGTTTGAGACCAGATTGGGTTACAATAGATTAGCTGTGGAAAAATATGGGCATAGTATAATCTAATGAGAACTTCAAGTGGGGCAAAATGTTTTACTTTGAGTAGTAGTGGAATAATTCTAGATATCTTTAAACATAGTTGGGATAAATGATGTTTAAAAGTTAAATTCTTATCAATGGTTATACCAAGGAATTTTATTTTACCTGTCTGTAAGATGTCAGCATTTAGAATTGATAAATTAGGTAGTGGCTGGTAGGTGGTTATAGAGTTAGAAAATAGGGTAAAAAACGTTTTGGTTGTATTAACTGTAAGTCGGTTGGCTATGCACCAATTTGAGAATTTTAATAGTTCAGTGTTGGCTTTGTAGATTAATTCTGTTGGATTTTTCCCAGTCAAGTAGAATGTAGAATCATCAGCAAATAGTATGGTGTTTAGTGTATCAGATATGTTGCAGATATCATTGATATATATATAAGGAACAGAATGGGGCCAAGTATACTGCCTTGTGGTACACCTAAATTCACTGGATTAATAGGGGAACATGTATTATTAAATGATGTAAACTGTTTTCGATTATTGAGATAGGAGGCAAACCAATCATGAATGCATCCACGAATACCATAGTGATGCATTTTGTCAAGGGGAATATTTGGTTGGACTGTGTCAAAAGCCTTGCAAAAGTCAATGAAGATGGAGACAATGGATTAATTTCTATTGAGTGCTGTATAAAGATCTGAGGTAAATGTATTAATTGCATCAAAAGTGCTTAAACCTGTTCTGAAGCCAAACTGTCTGTCATTTAGGATTTTCATTTTGTTTAGATATAATAATAAATGGTTCTTCATTAACGATTCAAATATTTTAGAAAAAATTGGTAATATTGAGATTGGTCTATAGTTCGATATATCATTCTTGTTACCTGTTTTATGAATTGGTATTATTTTAGCAAGTTTGAGTCTATCAGGGAAAATTCCTGTGGTAACCGATTGATTGAAAAGAGCTGTGAGTGGTTTAGCAAATATGTCTTTATTGTCTTTTATGAGAGCAGCTGGAATCTCGTCAATGTGTCCTTTTTGTTTTAA
>NC_059283.1:13767432-13783160 GCF_017591435.1 Portunus trituberculatus
TGCTTTCCCCTTGTGTGTATGTGTGTGTGTGTGTGTGTGTGTGTGTGTGTGTGTGTGTGTGTTTGTTTGTCTCTCTCTCTCTCTCTCTCTCTCTCTCTCTCTCTCTCTCTCTCTCTCTCTCTCTGCTTTTCTGTTTCTCTTTTATCTATTTTTCTTTCTGTTTTCTCTCTTTCTGTTTTCTCTCTTTTCTTTCTCTTTCTCTTTCTCTTTTTTTTCTTTTATTCTTTTCTCTTAGTTCTTAGTTCTTGTATTAAAGAGGTGGACAGAATAGGGGAGAGAATAGTTGTTGATGGTGCCTCCTCAAGCTTGTTAGAATGTTGTGTTTGTTTCAGAATGTGGTTTTGAAAGATGGCAGTGAAAGAAGACAAGCATCAGTAAGCTTTGGTAAATGAAAGCTGTGGTAGAAAGACTGTATGTATTGAGTGAGTTGTGATGCAGTTTTAGAGGGGTAGTGAAAAGAGACAGTCATGAATAAGCCGCTGCAAGTGAAGGCTCTGGTATGAGTATTGAGCGTGTAGTGATGCACGCTAAGAGGGTGTCTGATGGAGGACTTTAAGTTTTGCAGAGGATGTAGCAAGGGTGGCGTACGCAAAATTTCCAGGTTTACTAATGAGGATTGGGCAAGAAATAATGAGGTTTAGGTTTGGTAAGGTTAGATAGGAAGGAATCGGTTCTCAGGTGGAGTAATCGATAAATGGAATGGTCTCAGTAATCAGGTTGTTAGTGGTGAATAATTGGGGAGCTTTTGAAATTAGACAGATTTATAGATGGAGTGATGGGTGGGTATGTCTGTACAGGGACTGCCACGTGTGAGCCTGATGGCTTCCTGCACGAACACTTATTTTCTGATGTTCTTATGTTGATAGTGTTACGGCTCACCCGTAACATACTCCACTACCATCACCTCCTCCGCTTGCTACCTCGTTCGCCAACTCTCCACCTCCCCTTCCACGTCACCGTCTCATGAACCTTCCACGCCACAGTCTCATGAACCCTCCACGTCATCGTCTCATGAAGCCCCGCTACTGTCCCGAAGTTGGATTCACGCGGCCCCATTCGACTCAAGCGGAAGTGTTAAGCAAGCTCCCGGCTTTCTGGAAGTCAGTCGAGGTCAAGACCTCAACCAGTGAACACAACGCCTCTTGGACTACCGTGGGATCTACCTCACCCAACACTTCACCACTGCGACACCTCATAAGTATCACTTCCCCTCGTCCTATGTTTTTCCACATTGCCTTCATATAAGATTAGTATTATTGTTAGGTGTTAAGTTGGGTTCTTTATTGTTGTATTTATTTATGTGTTATATGTATATGTGTATGTCAGTTTCATGTGTTTCATGTTATATCTATATGTGTATGTCAGTTTCATTATTGGGTTATTAAATAGCTTTTTAAGTGCCCCCTTTGCATATCCTCACCAGTTGAACCTGCAGTTTTTTTTTTTTTTATTGATATTGTTCACCGGCTCCCCGATGCCAGTCTTACCCGTTTAACCGGTGAACGTAACAATAGGGTGTGGTGTGGATTTCAGGATGTGGTTTTGAAAAAAAGTTAGAACACTCACTAATACTAATAGTGAAATAATTAGCGTCTCCTTCCTAGGATTTGGTCAAATTAAGATTCTTTCAGCTCATTCATTGCGTTACTAATTCCTTTATTGTTTAGATAACTACTTTAAGGAAAAAACCGTCATAGTCATCGCCACTGTCTGAACATTTGTATGGGTGAAGGTTGATTCCATAATACCAATCTTATTCTGTTTTTTTGTCTTTAAAATCGCTGAAGTAAAATCATGGAAGCTGCCAGAAGCCATCAGGCCTACACGTTGCAGTCAGGCAGTCAGTTCTTGTACGAAACACTTGAACTAATTCTTTCCTATTATCCTCATCCATCAATATATCTGTAAAATCCATTTAAAAACACAACTCTTCTTCCGTGTAGCAGAGTGAACTTGCCGCTTGATGCACTAGACATGATCTTTGTACGCTGCTCTTCAAGGCTCCGTAAAGACTCGCCGCCATCAACCTCACCAATGAGAGTATTCCATTCTCACAATTCCTTCTTCTCTCTTTTTCTTTCACATCAAGGTTGACTTTATTATTTATTGCTTCTATCCTGATTACTGACCGACTCTGTGTGTGTGCGTGTGTGTGAAGCAAGGCTCCCCTGCTGCATGTTTGTTATTCATTATTGTTCTGATTAAGAATAGCTGTGATGTGGATGGGTTCCTTGTATGGCTGCACACCTTAGTTTTGATGGATGATACAGTTGTCGTGATCCAAGCTGTTGCACGACAATGTACAAATTCTCTAGCTACTGGTTACGAACAGTCAAAGGTTTATCTATTTTTAACTAACTAAAATAAAATCTCTACATAAGATGTTCGATACGGCGCCGATAAATAACAATCACAACTCCCTCTGTTGCCTTCTCCACTGCAAATCACTGCAAATTTCCTTACAAACATCCATAAGGATTACTTTAATCTCGTACATATTCTCACATCAGAACGGATTCCCCCTCAACGTCGTCCACTATATCTTCATAACGTATTACAATATCTGAACACTGTGCTTTATTTATCAGTAAATCTCATATGTAGTAAGTACAACATTTCCCCTTTCAACCAGCTACCCGTATATAAGAATGACCTTGACTTGGTACATGAATGAAAGCGACCAACATAACGCACTACCAAACATATTACCATACACAAATAGTTACCTTACACCGTTCACGAAAATGGCAACGTAACACCACCGAAATATAATGACAAATATTGATATTTCCACACAAGTAACTTCACACAACGAATCTCTTCCTCTTGGTACCCATACAAAGAACTACGTTAACTTCGTACACGAATACACACAAGTAAATATGATATATTTTTTTTTATTTATACCATGTGGATTTTTCACGGGAATCTATGGGCTAAAAGGGATGCTTTTTTGGGTACCTCCTATCTCAAAGCCCACCCACTAGGAAACCATTGCCTCGAGTGAGGAAGCCCAACCTACACTAGGACCGTGGACAGGATTCGAACCCGTGCTCTTGGAGACCCCTCGGACCCCAATGCACGCATGGTTCCACTGTACCAATGTAACTTATTCGTCAGCGCAACACACATTCACATACGTACGTAGATCCTTTACTCATAAACGAAAACGCATGTATATAACGACGTCATTATGAACCAAGTACAACACATAAATGCTTACTAAAATAATACCTAAACCTCCTATCATGATTCCTCCTCCATTCTAATTTACCTCAAAAGACTGCATTGCAACTATAGCTCCACTTACTGTTTATATATGAAGTACAAAACGTTCATGCCGCCCTAAGCTATGCAGCCGATCCGCTTAGAGCCGCGGTTATCCTTTCTGCCTACTCTCTCGTCTCTCTCTGCCTCAATTCTCTACAAATTCCCTTCAGGAACTTATGGGGCGTGTTGACCCATACAACACGCCTTTCAGAATGTACCGTTCACCAATCAAGTACAAGCTCACGTGAACTCCACGTGTGGTATCAACAACATCCAAGAACGACAACAACATCCCGGGCTATATATATCTGCCCGGGCTGGCTTGAGTCAACTGGCCTAAGTCATTAACGATTTCCTTTTGACCCTCCTGCCCTTTCTAATCTCTTTTATGGCTGGGTACGGCCACAAACAGCGTACTAGCAAGCTATCATACATCCATATTTCTTTATATCTTGTTTCTTCATATTTCTCATATTTCAATTATGATGTGGGCAACTGACACAGTCCTGTTCTTAACATAAAGACAAGGGATGCAAAGTTAACGCTTCTAAATTATTATTGTAAGGATTATGGGATGTGTGTAAATAATGTGAAAATATTTTTTTTCCCTTGAATTGTCTTCCAGAGGAGAGAGGTTAATTTATAGTTGAACAATTTCCAGTACAGTGGTGTGATAGATACACATACCTGGGTAGTCTTTTTACTTCAGATGGGTCATTGTCTTCAGCTGTAGCCGCGCGTGCTGAAGCAAAGATGTGCCATGTACTCAAATTTGTCTCGTTTCCGAAGAAAAATAGTCATGTTCCATTTTATGCTAAGTTTAAAATATTTGATGCTGCCCTAATGTCTTCAGTATTGTACGGGTGTGAGTCATTGCTCAGCGTCGACCTGAAACCAGTGGAAAAGTTAAACAACTGGCCTGTAAAACAATTGTTTGGCGTTCGGATGACAACTTGTACGGATATTTGTTTTGTTGAACTTGGCTTGCCACCACTCAAGTATTTACTCGTAGTTATTAGCAAGCAACGAAAGTTTTTTTCAACATTTGTGGGAGGAACGTCAACATATGAGAGATGACCCGTGGGTACATGTTGTAAAGATGGTTCTTGCTACAAACTCTGTGACATCTAGATATGTTCGAGGCCTGATCTGTGATAACATAAGTGATCGTGAAATAGGGCTTAACATTTTAAAGCGTTCTATTTGTGAGTCTACATCCTCGAGGCGCGTGACATATAGGATGCAGGCTCACTGTCGATGTATGTTACGTGAAGGGAATAACGTCAGTGAGCGTCACAGGATTGCATACAGCCAGTTCAGGCTTAGTGGGCATAAACTTGTAATCGAATCAGGTAGATGGAACACGCTTGATCATAGACGCTACCCGTGGAGGAGCAAGTGTGTGTGTGAGAGAGAGAGAGAGAGAGAGAGAGAGAGAGAGAGAGAGAGAGAGAGAGAGAGAGAGAGAGAGAGAGAGAGAGAGAGAGAGAGAGAGAGAGAGAGAGAGAGAGAGAGAGAGAGAGAGAGAGAGAGAGAGAGAGAGAGAGAGAGAGAGAGAGAGAGAGAGAGAGAGAGAGAGAGAGAGAGAGAGAGAGAGAGAGAGAGAGAGAGAGAGAGAGACCGAGAGAGAGAGAACCGAGCAGCAAGGCTTATCAGGGACACTGCTGGGCAGCAGCCACGACTCCACACCCTCCAGCATCGCCGTGACGTGGCGGGACTCACGGTGATGTACAAAGTGCAGGTGGAAAGAGTGAGCCACATGCAGGAGCTTCATCTGCCTGCACGCTCCCTCAGGTCACCACCGGCATGGTCACCCAGACACCTGGTGAGCTCCTGCTGACCCGATGCAGGACATGGCATCACCAGAGACAATATATAAACTCATGTGCAAGAAAATGGAACACTCTGTTGGCCTCACAGGAGATAAACATCAGTGACACAAACACTCAAACATTTAAAGTGCAAGTGAACCATTGGTTACTGAGGCAAGGGTGAATCATGTACAGTGATATACATCACCAGGGTCAGATTTTAAGATAGGTTGCACTAACCCTGTACCTTTAGTCTGTAAAACAACGTTCTTATGTAATGTAGAAGTTGTTTTCCTTGTACATTTGATCAGTATAAATAAAAATAAATAAAAGAGAGAGAGAGAGAGAGAGAGAGAGAGAGAGAGAGAGAGAGAGAGAGAGAGAGAGAGAGAGAGAGAGAGAGAGAGAGAGAGAGAGAGAGAGAGAGAGAGAGAGAGAGAGAGAGAGAGAGAGAGAGAGAGAGAGAGAGAGAGAGAGAGAGAGAGAGAGAGAGAGAGAGAGATAGCAGGAAAAGAAATACATATCTATAGCCTTGGTTAATACATGTTTTCTCCTCGTTAAAACATCAAATTAATTAATCCCTTACTCTCTAAAACTAGCATCATCAAGTGTGTATAGATGTGTACAGCTCACTACATAACCCATGACTCAGTATGAAAACGGAAACACATGACATCTAATAGCTATGCTAGTGACCGTATCTAGCAAGTCAGCTAGCGGCAGCCACCACCAGAAGTAGTAGTAGTAGTAGTAGTAGTAGTAGTAGTAGTAGTAGTAGTAGTAGTAGTAGTAGTAATAGTAGTAGTAGTAGTTGTTGTAGTAGTAGTAGTAGTAGTAGTAGTAGTAGTAGTAGTAGTAGTAGTAGAGGTAGTAGTAGTAGTAGTAGTAGTAGTAGTAGTAGTAGTAGTTGTAGCAGTAGTAGTAAAAGTAGTAGTAGTAATAGTAGAAGTAATAACCCTCTTAAATGATTTGTTTATGTTTAGAGCAGAGACAAGCACGTTCCACTTTCCTACCCGTGTTGATCAGGACAATCAGGTGCAATTATCGATCATCAAGTCCCGTCGAAGTGCAACCAACAAACCGGGCATTATTTTCATCCAGGACAAGCCCCAGCGCTGCGGCCAACCCTTGATAGAATCTTTACTTGGACTGTGCGTGGCAGGGTTAGTTTTCGAGACTTAAAACCGCGGAGAGGCTTAATGATTTCGTTTAGTCATAATGAAAACTGTGTGTCTGTAAAAGTCACTAATGGATAAGAGAAAAATGCATCTGAACCTTGCATAGAGGTGTCATTATTCGTAAACACTTAACAAAACAGCAGGAAAGGTTTTATGATTTCGTTTACTCATCTTGATATAAACTGGCAGTAATGATTGAAAAGTCACTAATGGATAAAAGAGAGAAAGAAAGGGGAAAAATTTCTACATTAATTTGTCGAATATTACCCTATATATGTTTATCTCTATCTCTTGTTTTTTGTTATTTTGCCAAGATAATCTTTCAAAGAAGGAAAAGAAAGACATCTACCACTATTGCTCTATCTTAATGCATAGAAACAATATCAATATCCAACAAAACCGGAAGAAAAGCTTTACGATTTCGTTTAGTCTTCATGATACCACCACAGACCACCCCCTGACAGCCTCATAACGCTCCCTCCACCACAGACCACCCCCTGACAGCCTCATAACGCTTCCTCCACCACAGACCACCTCATTACAGCCTCATAACGCTCCCTCAATCACAGACCACTCCCTTACAGCCTCATAACGATCCGTCCACCACAGACCACCCCATTACAGCCTCATAACGCTCCCTCCTCCACAGACCACCCCTGACAGCCTCATAACGCTTCCTCTACCACAGACCACCCCATTACAGCCTCATAACGCTCCCTCCACCACAGACCACCCCCTGACAGCCTCATAATGCTTCCTCCACCACAGACCACCCCATTACAGCCTCATAATGCTCCTCCACCACAGACCACCCTCTGACAGCCTCATAACGCTCCGTCCACCACAGACCACACCCTGACAGCCTCATAACGTTCCGTCCACCACAGACCACCCCCTGACAGCCTCATAACGCTCTGTCCACCACAGACCACCCCCTGACAGCCTCATAACGCTCTGTCCACCACAGACCACCCCCTGACAGCCTCATAACGCTCCCTCCACCACAGACCATCCCATTACAGCCTCATAACGCTCCCTCCTCCACAGACCACCCCTGACAGCCTCGTAACGCTCCGTCCACCACAGACCACCCCTGACAGCCTCATAACGCTCTCTCCACCACAGACCACCTCTTGACAGCCTCATTACGCTCCCTCCACCACAGACCATCCCATTACAGCCTCATAACGCTCCCTCCTCCACAGACCACCCCCTGACAGCCTCATAACGCTCCCTCCACCACAGACCACCCCCTGACAGCCTCATAACGCTCCCTCCACCACAGACCACCTCTTGAAAGCCTCATAACGCTCCCTCCACCACAGACCACCCCTGACAGCCTCATAACGCTCCCTCCATAGACCACCTCCTAACAGGCTCATAACGCTCCCTCCACCACAGACCATCCCATTACAGCCTCATAACGCTCTCTCCACCACAGACCACCTCCTGACAGCCTCATAACGCTCCCTCCACCACAGACCACCGCATTACAGCCTCATAACGCTCCTTCCACCACAGACCACCTCCTGACAGCCTCATAACGCTCCTTCCACCACAGACCACCTCCTGACAGCCTCATAACGCTCCTCTTCACCACAGACTACCCCTTGACAACCTCATAACGCTCCCTCCTCCACAGACCACCCCCTACCAGTCTCATAACGCTCCTCTTCAATACAGACCACCTCCTGCCCTGCCAGCCTCATAACGCTCTCCTTCCTTCTATACCACCTCCTGCCAGCCTTATAAATCCCGTCCTGCTTCTCCTCCAGTATATTCAATCAGCCTCATAATATTCACTATGCCTGCTGCCTCCTGCCTGCCCCATGACGCTTACCTCCTAATGGTCAGATACAGCCAGCCGCAAACGCTCTCAGAAACCCTCATAACTTTACCTCATAATACCCATATATTCTCGGCGTTTTTTTTTTTTTTACATTACATTTTCTCCAAGTAAAATCGTGTGATATATCAAGTCATCTGCGACACCCACTATTTACTGATAATTTTTACTTTTCATAAACACACAAGCACACGAAATCTTAGCTCACCTGCAACTTTCTCCCACAAGATACAGTTTTCCAGTCATTTAAACAGTTTTTTTCTTTCCCTTTAATAGATGCACACAGATTCAAGTTTATTTCTCTTCTTTCCGTTCCTTCAGGCTATCGTTCCGTGCGGCCGCCCTTTTAGAGTGCCCTGGCGCCACCCGGACTCTGCCTTCCTTTACCTTCCCATCCCGCCCAATGAACCCCGCTCCCTCAGCATCACCGGCCCTGAAAAATTCACCCTGCAGCATATGACCATCCAAACTTTGCTTGCTTCCAGATCACATGTCGCCTCGTTGGAACCGCGCCTCCCAGCTCTTTACCTCCCAATAAATGCGCGCCTTATTGTCCCGCCTCACCTCGCCCTGCCCCAGAGTGCTTCAGCCTGCCCCGCCTGACCCCCTTCCCCACGCAGCCCCTCGGGCCGCCCACACCTGCAGGAGGAGGATATTTACCTTGAGGCCGCGGCGGGAGGGTCGCGCTCTAGTGACTTGCTCAGGTGTTGGATGGCTAGAGGAGAAGGAGGAGGAGGAGGAAGAGGAAGAGGAAGAAGAAGAGGAGGAGAAGGAGGAGAAGGAGGAAGAGGAGGAGGAGGAGGAGGAGGTGGAGGAAGAGGAAGAGGAGAATAAGGGGTTGGAGGTATTGAAAGGAACAGAGTGGGGTGGCTGGGAGTAGGTACAGGACTGGAGAAAAGCTAGTGAAAGAGGAGCAGGAGCAGGAGAAGAAGGAGGAGGAAGAGGAGGAGGTAATGCGTAGAGTAGATGACGCCGAGGAGGGATTACACCAAAATGGGTAGGATAAGAGGAATGAGGCCGACAAAGGTTGGGAATGAATTAGGGAGAACAAACTACTATTGATGGCAAGGAGATAACGGAACAGTGTGACGCTCATGGAAAGAGAGAGAGAGAGAGAGAGAGAGAGAGAGAGAGAGAGAGAGAGAGAGAGAGAGAGAGAGAGAGAGAGAGAGAGAGAGAGAGAGAGAGAGAGAGAGAGAGAGAGAGAGAGAGAGAGAGAGAGAGAGAGAGAGAGAGAGAGAGAGAGAGAGAGAGAGAGAGAGAGAGAGAGAGAGAGAGAGAGAGAGAGAGAGAGAGAGAGAGAGAGAGAGAGAGAGAGAGAGAGAGAGAGAGAGAGAGAGAGAGAGAGAGAGAGAGAGAGAGAGAGAGAGAGAGAGAGAGAGAGAGAGAGAGAGAGAGAGAGAGAGAGAGAGAGAGAGAGAGAGAGAGAGAGAGAGAGAGAGAGAGAGAGAGAGAGAGAGAGAGAGAGAGAGAGAGAGAGAGAGAGAGAGAGAGAGAGAGAGAGAGAGAGAGAGAGAGAGAGAGAGAGAGAGAGAGAGAGAGAGAGAGAGAGAGAGAGAGAGAGAGAGAGAGAGAGAGAGAGAGAGAGAGAGAGAGAGAGAGAGAGAGAGAGAGAGAGAGAGAGAGAGAGAGAGAGAGAGAGAGAGAGAGAGAGAGAGAGAGAGAGAGAGAGAGAGAGAGAGAGAGAGAGAGAGAGAGAGAGAGAGAGAGAGAGAGAGAGAGAGAGAGAGAGAGAGAGAGAGAGAGAGAGAGAGAGAGAGAGAGAGAGAGAGAGAGAGAGAGAGAGAGAGAGAGAGAGAGAGAGAGAGAGAGAGAGAGAGAGAGAGAGAGAGAGAGAGAGAGAGAGAGAGAGAGAGAGAGAGAGAGAGAGAGAGAGAGAGAGAGAGAGAGAGAGAGAGAGAGAGAGAGAGAGAGAGAGAGAGAGAGAGAGAGAGAGAGAGAGAGAGAGAGAGAGAGAGAGAGAGAGAGAGAGAGAGAGAGAGAGAGAGAGAGAGAGAGAGAGAGAGAGAGAGAGAGAGAGAGAGAGAGAGAGAGAGAGAGAGAGAGAGAGAGAGAGAGAGAGAGAGAGAGAGAGAGAGAGAGAGAGAGAGAGAGAGAGAGAGAGAGAGAGACTGTTTAGCCATGGTAACCGAGACATGGCTAAACAGTGAGGTGGAGCCCACGTATGGCAGGATGCAGGGCTTCACCCACTGGGTGAGGAGGGACCGACAGGAGCGAACAGGAGGTGGAGTGGCTGTCTGCTTCAAGGAAGGAATGCAGGCCCAGCTACTCGACATAGACACGCCTCCAATGATGGAGATGATGTACTTCCGAGTAATGCTGGCAGACCGCTCAGCCCTCCTGCTGTGTGCCCTGTATCGCCCCCCGCGACAAGGGCCTGACTCACTCCTGTACCTGACTGAGACCTTAGACAACCTGATGATGGCACACAGCTGCAGCCACGTGCTGATTGTGGGGATCTCAATCACCACCTGGAAAGAGACGCCTACGAGAATCTCCTGAGGTGCAGGGTCTGACAGATCATGTCACCTTCCCCACACATGAACGAGGAGGGACATTAGACCCTGTCATCTCAGACTACCAGGAAGACAAGCTTCAGTGTCATCAGCTGGGGCTCGTGGGCAGCTCTGACCATCACGCTGTACTGACACAGCTGGAAGTGGGCGTGGCTCAGGACGAGGCCACCACCCGCACCATCTGGCTGTGGAACAAAGCAGACTGGGCTTCCTGCGCCGCGACCTGACCCACACCCCATGGGCCACTTGCTACAGGGAGGAGCAGAGAGTGAAGCACTTGCACTCACCTCTCACCTTCTCGCCCTCCAGAGACGCCACGTCCCACACAGGAATACACCACCAGATCGACGGATCAGCCATGGTTTGGCTACCGTTGCCGTGTTGCTGCTGAGGCAAAGTATGCTGCCTGGCTCCGCTACAAGAGGAACCCGACTCGGCGCAACAAGGACCTGCACAGGGCTGCATGCAGGAGGATGGTGGTAACCAGCAAGTGGGCCTTAAAAAGTGGGAGGAAAGCCTGCGCCGGAAACTGTGTGGCACTGGCGTAGGAAACAAAACTTGGTGGTCTCTTGTTAAGGACAAACAAGGAACTGGCCACCAAGAATCCATCCCTCCCTCAGCAAGCAGGACGGTACTGTCGCCACCAGCAGTAAGGAGAGGGCACAGTTGCTGGCTTCCTTGTTTGCTGGAAAAATGAAGGTCGGGAATCCACAGCAGCCACCGCCTCAGCTGGTCCAGCAATGTGAGAAGACTGTCACCATGGTGGAGGTGACGCATCAGCAGGTGAAGCGATTATTGCGGGGCTGGACACACAGAAAGCCACCGGCCCTGATGACATCAGCCCGCACCTGCTGAAGCGATGCTCCCAGGAACTGGCTGCCCCTCTCACCCAAGTTCACAACTTGTGTACGGGAAAACGTCTGGCCTTCAGTGTGGAAGGAGGCTCGAGTAGTTCCTGCACACAAAAAGCTCCAGGACGGACCCAAAAACTACAGACCCATATCCCTGTTGTCAGTGGTGGGTAAAGTGTTTGAGAGGGTCGTGGCAGAGGTGGTGTGTAGCCATCTCAAGGACAATGCCCTCCTCTCAGACCAACAGTTTGGGTTCAGACCTGGAAGGTCAACCTCCGACCTAATGATGCTTCTCACCAGGCATTGGCAGGACGCCCTCGACGACGGCAAGGACACTATAGTGGTTGCTTTGGACATAGCAGGAGCTTTTGATAAAGTATGGCACAACGGATTACTAGAAAAGCTTCGTGCTAAAGGCATCCAGGGTGGCTTGCTACGACTCTGGGAAATTACCTGCAGGACAGAAGCCTCAAGGTGGTTGTCAACGGGCAAACATCTGAGTCCCTGCCTGTGGAGGCATCAGTGCCACAGGGTTCAATTCTTGGCCCACTCCTGTGGAATATCTACGTGGATGATCTTCTCCAGCTACTGCCAGGAGTCATGGCCTATGCTGATGACTGCACCCTCTCCTATACCTATCCACGCCAGGACAGTGGGCGGGCTGCTGAGGCCATCAATCAGCAGCTACGAGTGATAAAGGAGTGGGGTGCTCGCTGTGGAGTAGGCAGTAGTCACCTGCCGCCCGGTGGAATACTCCAGGAGAGGTACTGTACGGGGATGTCTGAGTGATTCCCGTGTCCTCTCTTCCCGGTTCCCTTTGTGGTCTCATTTATACAATTGAGCAGCTGCAGCCTGCCCTCTAAAGACAACTTCTACTACTTCCTACACTACACTACAACACCTTACACTTTTACACTCTCTTCAAATCAAAATTTAATAATGGCTTCACCACGCCCTGCCTCGGAGTCCCCTCTGGGAGGGGACCATAAATGTCCCCAGGTCGGACTGCCCTCTGCTGTCGACCTTGGGTGTCTTGACACTTCATCTAATACTTTCACTATCAATTTCTGCAACATTCGTGGCCTTCGTTCTAATTTTCAATCTGTGGAACACCACCTCTCCTCTACTAAACCTCATCTTCTCTTCCTAACTGAAACACAGTTGTCTGTGACTACTGACAGCAGCCCTTTTCTGTTCCCTCCTACTTGCTCTATCCTCATTTTCAATCCAAAGCTGGATGTTGCGCATACGTGCGTAACGACACCACTTGCTCTCGTGCCCACAATCTTGAATCTTCAGAATTTTCTACCATCTGGCTAAGACTTCAATGTCACTCTCTAACTAAATTCATCTGTGCTGTATACCTCTCACCTAATTCCTCTGACTATGTAAAATTCTTTGACTATTTGACTTCCAAGGTGGAGCACATCTTATCTCACTTTCCTTTGCTGAGATCTCCATTTTAGATTTCAATGTTCACCACCAGCTTTGGCTTTCATCTTCTTTCACTGACCAACCTGGTGAACAAACCTTCAACTTTGCTATCCTTCATGACCTAGAGCAGCTAGTGAAGTTCCCTACCCGTATTCCTGACCGCCTTGGAGACACGCCCAACATTCTTGATCTTTTCCTAACCTCCAACCCTTCTGCTTACTCTGTTAAACTTTCCTCTCCGTTGGGCTCCTCCGACCACAATCTAATTTCCGTTACCAGTTCTATCACTCCAGTGCAGCCTCAGGACCCGCCTAAGCGGAGGTGCTTCTGGCATTTTAACTCTGCTAAGTGGGAGGAACTAAGGCAGTACTATTCTGATTTCCTTGGGATGATTATTGTTTTCATGTCAGAGATCCTTCTCTTTGTGCCGAGCGCATAACAGAGGTGATTATCTCTGGCATGGAGCTATACATTCCTCATACTTTCTCTAACCCTAAAGCTAAAAAGCCTTGGTTTAACTCTGCTTGTTCTCGTGCTGTCAATGATAGAGAGGCGGCTCACAAACGGTTCCGTAGCCATCCAACTGCTGAAACTCATGCCCTATATATTTCTGCCCGTAATCATGCCAAATCTATTCTCCAACTTACTAAAACTCTTTCATCAATAGAAAATGTCAAAGTCTTTCCAATTCTAACTCCTCTCGAGATTTCTGGCATCTAGCCAATAATATCTCTAACAACTTTACTTCTTCGTCTTTCCCTCCTTTACTTCATCCAGATGGCTCTACAGCTGTCTCTTCTTTTTCTAAAGCTGAACTCTTCGCTCAAACCTTTGCTACCAACTCAACTTTGGATGATTCTGGGCATATTCCTCCTACTCCTCCACCCTCTGACTACTTCATCCCTAAAATTAAAATTCTTTATAAAGACGTTTTCCTGGCCCTCTCTGGCCTTGATTCTCGGAAGGCTTACGGTCCGGATGGAGTCCCTCCTGTTGTTCTCAAAACTGTGCTTCCGAACTCGCTCACTGCCTGGTCAAACTCTTTCATCTGTGTCTCTACTTCTATTTATCCTTCTTGCTGGAAGTTTGCTCACATTCAACCTGTCCCTAAAAAGGTGACCACTCCAATCCTTCTAACTACCGCCCTATAGCTTTGATTTCCTGCCTTTCTAAAGCCTTTGAGTCTATCCTTAATAGGAAGATAATGAGGCATCTATCAGCTCACAACCTTCTCTCTGATTGCCAGTATGGTTTCCGTAAAGGCAGATCTACTGGTGATCTTCTTACTTTCCTAACTGAATCTTGGTCATCCTCTTTAGGGACTTCGGTGAAACCTTTGCTGTCGGCCTTGACATATCGAAAGCCTTCGATAGAGTCTGGCACAAATCTTTAATTTCTAAACTACCCTCCTACGGATTCTATCCTTCTCTGTACCTTCATCTCCAGTTTCCTTTCCGATCGTTCTATTGCTGCTGTAGTAGACGGTCACTGTTCTTCCCTAAAACTATCAACAGTGGTGTTCCACAGGGTTCTGTCCTATCACCCACTCTCTTTCTATTATTCATCAATGATCTCCTAAATCTGACTCAATGCCCTATCCACTCCTATGCTGATGATACCACCCTGCATTATTCAACAGCGTTCAACAGACGCCCAACCCAACAACAATTAAATGACTCAAGGCGAGATGCTATAGGACGCCTAACTTCTGATCTTTCACTTGTTTCTGATTGGGGCAGAGAAAACCTGGTTTTGTTCAATGCCTCAAAACTCAATTTCTACAACTATCTACTCGACATAACCTTCCAGACAACTATCCTCTCTTCTTCAATAACACTCAACTTCCCTCTCCTCTACATTAAACACACTCGGTCTATCCTTCACTAAAAATCTAAACTGGAAATTTCACATCTCTACTCTTGCTAAATCAGCTTCCAAGAAGTTAGGTGTCCTATGGCGTCTTCGTCCATTTTTCTCTCCTCCCAGCTGCTTGCTCTGTACAAGGGCCTTATCCGCCCGTGTATGGAGTATGGCTCTCATGTCTGGGGATCCACACACAGCTTTACTAAACAAGGTGGAATCTAAAGCTTTTCGTCTTATCAACTCTTCTCCTCTAACTGACTGTCTTGATTCTTTAAGTCACCGCCGCAATGTTGCATCTTTATCTGTCTTCTACCGCTGTTTTCATGCTGTCTGCTCTTCTGAACTTGCTAACTGCATGCCTTCCCCTCCTGCGGCCTCGCTGCACAAGACTCTCTACTTCTTCTCATCCCTATTCTGTCCATCTTCCTAATGCAAGAGTTAACCAGTATCTTCACTCCTTCATTCCCTACACTGGTAAACTCTGGAACTCTCTACCTGTGTCTGTATTTCCACCTGCCTATGACTTAAACTCTTTCAAAAGAGGAGTGTCAAGACACCTCTTACGTTAACTGGACCCTCCTTTTAGATTTTTTGTTTTTCTCTTTCTACTTTCCTCTTAACAGGGCCTGGCAACCAGCGGGATTTTTTTTTCCAACACTTTGTTTTCCCTTGGCCAGTGCCCTTGTAATGTAAAAAAAAAAAAAAAAAGTAATTTTCCATTGATGGTATTTACACACCAGACTGTGATGCTTCTTAAGAACAGGATTACTGAGACATTAAGAGTTCAGAGTCATGGGTTATCTGTCCTGTCTCTGTCTTTAGTTCACTTGTACAGGACAGACAATGGCAAAGCGTAATGCTTGAGTGTGATCCTCTGTATATTTCACCCGTGGCACAAAGAGGGCCAGGTTCCACTTAGTTTGTCAGTTAACTACTAACACCTCCTGAGACTTTGCAGG
>NC_059283.1:13783660-13786160 GCF_017591435.1 Portunus trituberculatus
TTTTTGAGAACGATAGGAGGGACCCAATCAGGTCCATAAGATTTCGGAGGGTTTAGGCCAGCTAGGGCATGGAAAACATCATTACGAAGAATCTAAATTGAAGGCATGAAATAGTTAAAGGGAGTAGGAGAGAAAAAGGCAATCCCAGATTCATTCAAGGTGAATTTGTTAGCAAGGGTTTGAGCGAAGAGTTTAGCTTTAGAGATAAATGAGATGGCAATGTTGCCATCAGGATGAAATATAGGAGGAAAAGATGAAGAAGTAAACTTATCGGTGATGTTTTTTACCAGATGCCAGAAGGCTCCAGGGTAGTTGGAGTTTGAAAGATTTTGACATTTTTTACTATTTATGAAGGAATGTTTGGCAAGTTGAAGAACAAACTTGACTTGATTCCTGGTAGAGATAAAAAGTGTATGAGATTCATGTGATGGAAGGCTCAAGTACCTTTTGTAGACAACTTCTCTGTCATACATAGCACGAGAACGGGTTGTGTTAAATCAAGGTTTTGAAGGTTTAGGATAATAAAAAGGTAAGCCTCCATGCTAGACACTATTCCATCTGTAATGCGTTCAGCATGCAGAGACCAGTTTCTGACACGGGAGAGACGGAGCGTAGTGGATAAGGTGGTGAGCGTGGGCTCAGGCAGACGTCCACGCATAAGTTCGAATCTCACCACGTACAGCTTTGAAAACCTTGCCATTTATCGAGTAGTTTAAAGTTACCTACATGTCACCGTGATACCCAGGCTCTAAGATGTTACACCAAAGATGCGCTTGGGTAGTAATATGGACCCTAATATGGGTGCCACTATATAAAAAAAATTGCCTGCAACACTAATGGGTGGAAGCTGAGCTGTGTTTCCCATACATTCTCTTCAATACACCTACAGGCGCTATAGGCCATAACATAAAACAAACGGAAACAATAATAATTCAAAGGAAAATCAGCACAATGTTTCTCAGGTCCCTAAAACTGGCAGAGGCAAAACGCCAGGCTTGTGGGATCCTGAGAAAGAATTGAAAAAATAGAAGATACAGATATGTGATTGTGATCGGAGGAGCCCAACGAAAAAGATAGGGTAACAACATAAGCAGAAGAATCAGAGGTAAGGAAAAGATTAAGAATGTTTGGCGTATCTCCAAGACGGACAAGAATACGAGTAGGGTGTTTCACCAGTCGTTGTAGGTCATGGAGGATAGCAAAGCTGATGGCTTGTTCACCAGGATGGTCAGTGAGGGGAGAGGAAAGCCAAAGCATGTGGTGAACATTGAAATCTCCAAGGCATGAGATCTCCGTGAAAGGATAGAGGGACAATGTGCTCCAGGTTTAGAAGTCATAGAATCTACTATATTGTCAGAGTAGTTTGGGGGAAAGATAGACAACACAGATAGATTTAGTTAGAGTGGGAGTCAAAGCCAGATGGTGGAAAATTCGGAAGAATCAAGAGCTTGGGTACGAGAACAAGTCAAGTTTTTGTGCACATAGACGCAACAACTAGCTTTGGAACGAAAATGAGGATAAAGAAAGTACGAGGGAACAAAGGAGCTACTTCTGGAACTCCCTACTTGCTTCTGTATTTTCGCATGCCATGAGACTTAAAAACATTTATGCTTCTTTATGTAAGAGGAGAAAATGGCCAAGTGAAACAAAAAATAAAAAAGGAGCACTTAATCACCAGTCTACTTGCAGGTCAGAGAGTCATCCGAAATAAAGGGACACATGTCTTGAAATCTTCCTCTGGAAAGAAGTCAAGTCGTAGGAAAATGGAAATATAGAAGCAGGTAGGGAGTTTCACAGTTCATCTCTTGGCTAACTTTATCGGGCCTGCAAGTGGGCTGGCAGCTAAGTGGGCCATTTTTTTATTTTACTCTTTTATGTTGTTCTCTCTCTTACATAAAAATGACACACTTGGATGACAAAAGTTCACATAGTTGGTGAGTTCGTGAACTGCTGAATGCCTTCAAGGCCTAGCTCACCAGGTGCTGGTCACAGACGAAGATAGCATATCGACAGCCGTGGGTGGCCATAATCGTATCCAGCTGGTCTGTGCATGAGGAAGGAAAGTGAAGCAATGTGTTGTCATTTAGTGCTGTACTGAAGGTAGAGCAGCACAGCAGTCCTGTCAACTAGGACAACACCTCCATCTCTCTTTGAACTGAAACAGGCAACAGTTGCTGTTGCAGGCCCTCATGGTGGCACAAAGATATGCCGCCGGGATCCTGTCACACATAATGATGGTGTTGTTCAGGAAATTCTCGACAGCCACTACTATGTCGGTTTTGTGCTTGAGAGCTGCGCGGGTGAGTTTGCCGACACTATATTTGAAGACCGGATTTTGAAGATACTGTATAATATGGTTGTGTTGCTAGAAATATTAGGGACGGACATTGTCGTTTTGTGCTGAATTGTGTGTCTGTGGTTGTTGGATAAGAGTTGATAGAATGAGGTAGATGCAATAAGTCCAGATCACGGCTATCTTTCCGAAAGGAGCGCCTTGAAT
>NC_059283.1:13803660-13808373 GCF_017591435.1 Portunus trituberculatus
ATATCATATAGTGCTATATATATATATATATATATATATATATATATATATATATATATATATATATATATATATATATATATATATATATATATATATATATATATATATATATATAAGGTGTCAGTTTGCAGGGATTATGGTCAGCACAGGGGATTATAAAACACCCACAGAGTCCCCACTACTATAACTCACAGCCGACGTAACCCTCAGGTTCTTTCAAGGTCGCCAACAGTGTATAATTTCCCCCACTGTAAGGGAATCTCCTCAGCAACTCCTTCTCCTCCTGTACCCAACCAAGTAGAATTTATAAATGGTAGATGCTATGTGTAACAGGGCGAGGCCTTAATACCCCTAGAGAAACCGCCCACAAGGACAATTCCACCCACTTCTATGAAGTATTAATGCCTCTCCACCCGCCTTGTCCACAGACTGTGATAACTCACAGACCGGAACAACGCGCGCGGTATATTATATAATTATACTATCCTACTACAACAAGTGCTTACTAACACCTGTCAGACTGACATCCCTGGCCTACTACTACTGCAATATATGATGTGTACAGCACATCCGGTGATGTACACACAAGCCCAGACACCACCTACGGGTGACACCCACTATATACTCGTCGCAGAGACGTCTGGCGAACGACACTTACGCACTACTGGCCGACATGAAGCCTCTCAGCCTTCAATAGTGTGTGTGGCTACTACCACTACAATACAGTTTACTACTGAAACTATACAAAGATGGTGGGGCACACAGCCACCCACAAACACACTGGTGACCACAGCCACCAACAGCAACAACAGGACGAAACAATAACGCGTCCCTCCGCGTCGCCACACCAAAGTGGACGAACGCACAACAGGAAATGCAGCCCCAACCGGCTACACTTTCCTCAGGACAACAAGCCCGTTGTCCCACACAGCCACGGTCTACCGAGTAGCAAGCCAGCTACTCAACAGGAGGGCACAACTCCCAGACCAATGACTAGCGAGTAACAAGAGAAGCCCAGCAACACGAATCTCCTAACACTGTGCCAGACCGACGAGAGCGTGTGTCTATCTCCGCTGAAGGCTACCTCTGTACTGATGTGAAGCTCGCAGGCGAAGCATGGAGAGGTGGGCACAGCACAGTCTGCTCAACAGAACAGCCCGCGCTGGGCGGCCATACATATAAAATAATAAATTAAAGGGGATTAAGACGGTGCCCATCACACGCCCTCTCTTAAAAGAAAAAATTTTGGAAATAAAAAAAACATTTACAAATTTTTAAAAAGGCATGGAACTGATTAAAGGAATGGCCCTGGGACAGACAATCAGCTACAACGTTGTCTGCTCCTCTTATTTATCTTACTATGACATTGTACTCCTGGGCTCACTCTGTATGGGGGCCACTTGACAGGCTTTTCGTCCCCAACATTAATATCGTGTTCTATCAACTGTGTCGTGCCCGGGACACTGCTAAACACTGAAGAGTACTTTCAGCCGCCGAAGCAACTCATATTGCTGATCCCCTAAATGTTCAACCTTCTCTTTCAAGAGATGGAGGCTATTCCGTTCCCACTGCCCTGTAGGAACAACAGGTTCAGGCCCAATAACTTCTGGAGCCTCCCTCCCGGCAGAAAAATAAAACTGAAGATGCCTCTTGCACGGCAGAACTAAAAGAGCCCTTCTGGCTAGTAGAACGAAAATAGGGCTTCAGCATGTTAACGTGACACAGCTGAGCCCTCTTGCGCCGGTCAGGAGTGACCACCAGGTAGTCGAGGTCACCTACCTTCTTCTCTATAATATAGGGGCCACTATAGCGGGCAGCAAGCGGCTGGCCCTGAAGTGGTAACAGCACGAGCACTTCATCTCCAGGGCAAAACTCCGATACTCGGCCCTTCGGTCATAATACCCCTTCATACTCTGCTGGGCCTTACACAGGTGGGCCTGCGCCACCTCTAATGCCTTGGCTAATCTCTCGACTGCTCATGAGGCTCTTAAGCAGTGAGACAGGGCGCTCAGGCGACGGCTGACACCAAGCCTCCCGAACTACGTCGAGCGGTCCACGCACTCGGTGTCCAAACACTAGCTGATTGGGTGAGAAACCCAAGGACTCAGTGGGCGCTTCTCTCACCGCAAATAAGACAAAGGGACACCCTCGTCCCAATCCTTATCTCTCTCCATGCAGAAACTCTTGAGCATGGTCTTGAGAGTTTGATGATGTCTCTCCAGGGCTCCCTGAGACTGTGGATGATAAGCACTGGACACAATATGCTTGATCCCCCACGCAGTCATCGTATCCTTAAACAACTTTGAAGTAAAGTTGGTCCCCTGATCGGACTGCAGCTCTGCTGGCAATCCAAAGTGTGTAAAGAAGGTTAACAAAGCCTTCAGCACCACCTTAGAGTGAGTGCTTCTCAGGGAATTGCTTCAGGGTACCGCGTGGTAACATCCATTATGGTCAACAAATACTTGTGACCAGCCCTGGTAGTAGGCAGAGGACCTACTATATCAATCAAAACCCTCGTGAAGGGAGGATCAACAGCAGGGATAGGGTGGAGTGGCGCCACAGGGGGTGTCTGATTAGGCTTGCCCACCACTTGACAAGTGTGGCAGCACTTAAGAATCGTGGCTACTTCTCCAGACATGCTGGGCCACCAAAATTGCGACGCAGGCGAGCGACGGTCTTTCGGATGCCCAGGTGTCCAGCCATGGGCCCCTCATGTGCCAACAGCACAAGTGCCTCACGCAGCTTCTGCGGCACAACTACTTGCAATAACTCACCACCGTCACTCTCCTGCCATCTACGACACAACACCCCTTGATGCAAGACAAACTCCTCCCTGCCCTCCAACTCCTCACTTCCCTCACCCACTCGAGCAAAGAAGGAGGCCAACGCCGGGTCCTCCTGCTGCCTACGAATGAGCTCTGCAGGCTCTAGCTGGGTAAGAGAAAGGGGGACTATAGGGTCATGGGGTTGAGGCAACGCTGCAACCCTACGTCCCACACGGCATCGAGGACGGAGAGCTGGCCCAGGCTGCTCCGCTCCTGCCATGTGATCCGGTGAGTCCTCAGAAGGATCATCACCACCAGCCAGGCAGTCACCAGGCAAGGGAACAGCTCGCTCCCTGCCTCCACGATGCTCCACAGGGGAGAAACTCCAACTCCCCGCAGAACTGGAAGTCTCCCACCCTGGGCGCCAACTTCCAACAAACTGCCTGACTTATCATGCTGGGGCCTGTGCTGAACATCAGAGCCCTCAGCCTCCACACCAGGAAGCGACTCAGCACGAGTGCTCCTCCGGAGTGCTCTGCAGAGTGAGGATAACCATCAAACAACTCAGCTACACCCAACACTCCGTCCTCACTCTCAGCAACAACTCCCAAAGCCGAGTCCGGTGCATTAACAAGTGACTCTACGCCGTCACCGTCAGCCTCTACACCAGAACTCAATGGTGAGCCCAACACTGGCTCCACCACATCAGCACTGCTACTCCCATCTGGAGTCAATCCCACCTGGCTGCTAGCAACCTCCTGGGTAGTAACAGGCTCTCTCTCAGCCCAGCGGGCCTGAGAGCGGGTAACAACATTTACAGAGTCTTGCACCACTGGCCCAGACTCTTCAGCAACCTCATCCTCATCAGAGGTTGGGATCCATACACGACCACCAGCCAAATCATTCCCAAGCAGGAAGTCCACTCCTGCGACTGGCAGTTCGTCTGCCACTGCTACCTGCGCCGTAGCAGTGACAAGAGGACATGACAGCGTCACCTCAGCCGTCACGAACTCCTCCACAGTGTTAAGTCCACGACACAACACTGCCTTGCTAGATGTCACCTTCTTCCCAGTGACATTTCGGCACACTGACTGCTGTGCTCCCGTATCACGCAGTACAGTGATGGGATACTTGTGCCATCAATCTCAACAGTGCCTCCACACAGGAAAGGACGGCACCAGTCAAGCTCACTATCCTTAACAACAGCGGGCGAGGCAACAGGGGGAGGGACAGGTGGGCCAACCTGCTCTCTCTCCAAACACAACTCAGGCACACGCCGTGCCTTCTCACTTCTAAAGCCTGAAGGAGCAGTCAACTCATCACCACAAACTTTATCTGGCCACACCAACAAGGCAACTGGTTTCTGCGAGGACTTTGGAGTTTCAGCTGTTACTAATTTTGGGCAATTGAACTTAAAATGCCCTTTCCTCGGCAGTGATAGCACGTAGGCTGGTAATCATACTTGGGCGTTCTAGGGGCCGCCTTCCCGCCGTCCCATCCTTCGCAGAAAAAGGAGGGTGGGGGCCTGGGGCTTTCCAAACCCATCTTACTGCCGAATCCAGTATATCGCCTAAAGTGGCCTGGAGAGCCCGAGGAAGAACTGCCACCACTCCCTGGGCCTCCCTTAGGACCACCTTCCTTACGACTCCAACTCCCAGGCTGCTGCACAGGACGGTGGGCCAACACATAATCATCAGCCCATGTAGCAGCCTCCTTCAAAGTCCTAAACCTCTTCTCCTCAACAGAGGTACCAGCTCCTTATCAGCAATATCAATGAACTGCTCCATAACTACTAACTCCTTCAAAGCCTCGAGAGAGTCAACACCCTCGCTAGCAACCCATCTCTCAAACACTTGCTCCAGTGAACGAGCACACTGAGGTAGGAGTCACTTGCTCGCTTCCTCTTTCCTCTGAATTGCAAGCGATAGGCTTCTGGTCGCAGCTC
>NC_059283.1:13808873-13828873 GCF_017591435.1 Portunus trituberculatus
GTGAACAGGGCTACACGTGAAAGGAGACACACCCAAATATCTCCACCCGTCAGAATCGAACTCGTCCTCTGGCTTGAAGCCAGCGCCTAACCACTGAGCTACCGGGTGTGTGTGTGTGTGTGTGTGTGTGTGTGTGTGTGTGTGTGTGTGTGTGATGTGCGCGCGCACGCGGGCATCTTTATATGTATTATATGGTTGTCAGTTTGGACATTACAGTAAAACAAGAAGAAACAGTGGATATACGGCCTGTGAACGCAGTACTGGACGCTCTTCGAACAAATTACACAGTGTTGGCCATTGTGGAAGAAACATTTCAGGTAATGTATTTTTTGCACCTTGACTGCTTACCAGCTGCTCTGACTCGACGCCCTTTACCTCTTGGGTAGGTTTAAAAAAAGACTGGTATGACATACAAGAAAACATCCGTGTCTATTATCATTTTTATCTGTCAATAAATTCACTGTTGTAAATAGAATCACATGTTCAGGTTTTGCTTATCTTTTATGGCCAACATTTTTTCCTGTAGATCAACATTATTCTTCTCTCTCTCTCTCTCTCTCTCTCTCTCTCTCTCTTGAAAGTCTTAATGAGAGAAAGAAATACAGTTCAGAAACATCTCAAGAAAGACAGACATAATGAACACTTATATTGTGAAACATACAGATCTCTTAAGAAACAAGTCAAGACTTTATTGAATAAATCCAAGTCACACTATCATAATAATAAAGAAAAAAAGATGAAAACAAAGGAAACACTTGCCGCTACGTGGAATGTTTTGAGGCAGCTCGTCCTCAATACCAAAGTGTTTTTCTGTTGCAGAGGACAAAGTTAAAACAAAAATTAAAGCTGACAGTTTTAATTACTTTTTTGCTCACGTCGGAAGAGAAACGTACAATAGATCACAAGCAAATATTGAAGACTCTAACGATGATCTCCAACTCAATCTTGATACTGACGTACTAACGTATGACATGTTCCGACCTCAACCCATTGATAGTGATACAATAATTTTGGAGATTAAGGGCATGAAATACACTTCTTCATGCGGATCTGTTGGAATACCACTCCATTACATTAAATAATCTCTCCCCGTAAATATTCCATATCTCACCTGTATCTTCAACACTTCGATCGTCACGGGGAAATTCCCAAAGCTATGGAAACACGTGACAGTGGTCCCTATATTAAACGACCCCAGAAATTATCAACCCATTTCTTTTCTTCGTATCGTTTCAAAGATTTTACAAAAAAGTTATAGTTTGACAACTCTCCAGATTTCTAGAAGAGAACAACCAACTTAGTAAAACCCAGTATTGCCTTCGATCATCTCATTTAACTGAAAGTGCTCTCCTCACTCTATGTATTAGACCATCGATGATAAGAATATCTCTTTAATTACATTGTGCGACTTGTCTAAAGCGTTTGATAGTGTAAACCACGAACAGTTAAAGAATAAGCTTGCAAAAGTAAGACTTGATACCTTCTGGCTCAGTAGTTATCTACACAATAGAACACAATGAGTTTGAATCGACAGAACTATCTTTAACACTCTACACGTTCCATATGGTATTCCACTGGGATCAGTAATAGAGCCTATTTTATTTTCAATTTACAATAATAACTTGTCACAGAATATATCAAACTGCCTTGTTATACAATATGCCGATGATATACAGTTTGTACAAACGGGGAACATAAATAATGTTCAAAACCTTATTCACAAGGGAAAAGAAACCTTAACGAAAGCAAGAAAAATATTTTATCGCTAATGGTCTAACGCTAACACAACAAAAACTCAGTGTATGTTTATTGGATGCAAGAAACTAATTTCTTGAATCCCTCCAAATACTTGTTTACGGGTTGACGGCACCACTATTGTTCCCAGTAAAGCTGTAAAGAACCTTAGGATATTCTTTGATATTGACAATTTGAGTAAAAAGGTTTTTAGTAATATAGTCTACATAAATCGGGTGAAAAATAATTTTGATAGAAATGCGAGAATCATAGTCGTCCAGTCTCTTGCCTTAAGTATAACTATTTGTGAAGTATACGAGACTTACCTTTGGTCAGTTGAAGTATGCTTGGAATTTTATTAGTCAAATCACCTCTGCCGTAGTGGAGATTTCACATGAGATGCCACTGTACCGCTCCAGCTGTCAGACTTTGTAGCAACGAACACCCACATGACACACAGACACTGACAAATAACCTTTAAAAAATGCAGTACATACACCGCAAACAAGGGTGGGTAGTAGAGGGCATGTGAAATCTCCACTACGGCAGAGGTGATTTGACTCTAAAATTCCAAGCATATTTCAACTGACCAAAGGTAAGTCTCGTATACTTCACAATTTTACCTCGTCAAATCACCTTCTGCCACGTAGAGAATTTCACATGAGGCTTTGAAGCCATGTGGGTGTCGTGCCTGTACAACTTGATCTCACATAAGCACCATAAAAATGGGTCAGAAACCACCAAGTACATGATTGCAATCTTCATTGTACATATAGATACATTGAACATATGTGAACAATTCCCATTAACAAGTATACCTACTTCCCAATTTTCCTATTATGCCTCAAAACCAAAAGCAAACTATCACAATATGCATAACCCTGCATAATGGCATGGACTCCTCATACCATCCACATTGCGTTTATCATCCCAAATGAAGAAACACCAGTACATGAGAAAATAACAGTACCTACAGTAATACTGCCTCCTGAAAAGGGTCCACCTCTGTAGCAATGGGCTTGTCGTAAAATTTAGCAAAGGTACATTCCTGACTCACCCTGCCTTTGACATGATACAAGTGATAGGCACAGCCATAGCCTTGGCCTTTGATACAGCTGCTGGCCTAACACTACCCGCTGTAAATTTTGATGTGTCCACATCTGACCTACTAAGCATTGCCTTAATCCACCGAGCAATGGTGTCCTTAGTAAATGACTTGTGTGGTTTAATGAAGCTGAGGAATAATTTATCCTCATCGCGTGAAAGGCCCCGTCTAAGTTCCTCCGTTCTTGCAAGGTAATGCTGCAATGTAAAACAAACACATAAACTAATGTCTTTAGCGTAAGCATGAAATTTAACTGTTTGCACATTAAACTTGGGTCTGCACTGTTTAATGTTGCCCTTTAACGGAACTGAAATAGCATCCTGCTCCATGTGTATGCCATATGTACCCAAAAGATGTAAAGTTTGAATTCTTGCGGCTTGGGTCAGCGCCATTAACATAACCAGTTTAAACGTCAAATCCTTGAGGGTCAGAGTGTGCAATGGGTACATTGATTTCAGTTCCCTGAGAACTGGCTGAACATCCCAAGTTTCTGTGTATCTAGGTGCAGGTGGCCTAAGATTGAATACGCCTTTCATAAACCTGATGACCAGAGGGTGAGCACCCGCTCTGCACCCATTGACAACAATGCCTAGTGATGAGAGAGCACTTCTCGCTGTGTTGAGGGTTTCATAACCCACATTCCTGTTGAAGGTGTCAGACAAAAAATTTATAATGTTTGAGACAGAGAGATTAAGGGGATTAACATTCCATCTACCACAAAATTGTGTCCATTTCTTAATGTGCGGGTGGTATTGTTTCCTGTGCCTGGTTTCCAGGATGCCAGGATGATGTTCGTACCTGCCTTAGAAATTCCTTGTTCTCGCAAACACTCCCTGACAATAGGCACGCCATCAGTTGTGTGTGGCGCATGTTAGGGTGCTCCTCCCCTGAAGCTGGGTGTATTAGCACCTTTCTCCTCTGCGTGATGAGGTGAGGGTGGTTGACCAGCATCCCGAGCAATGTGCCCATCCAAGGTTGTGATAACCACAGGGGCACAACCATCCACACTCTCGTCCCTTCTGCTTTTACCTTCTGCAGGCACCTAGCAATTAATGAAAATGGTGGAAAGATGTATGATAACTTGAACCTTGACCAATTTAAAGAAATTGCATCCAAATGGGTTGCCCCTGGATCTGGTGTCCAGGAACAATAGCAAGGTAATTGCTTATTAATCCTTGAAGCAAACAAGTCAATAACAGTTGTTCCAAAAATGTTACACAACTGATGGAAAATATGCACATTAAGTTGCCACTCATGCCTATCATTTAACTAAGCGTGAGGCCTTGTCCGCCAGCGTGTCAGCCGAGCCTGGGATATGGGAACATGTAATCCAAGCATTGGATTTGAGACACCAGTCCCAGATTTTAGTGGCAATCTCGTTGCAAATGAAAGACTTTGTACCACCCATTTCATTAACATAAGAAATTGCAGTGGTGTTATCACAGAATACTTTAATGTGTTTACCTTTAAGAACAGGAGTAAATACCTGCAACACCAACAAAATAGCCTTAAGCTCCAAAGCATTAATGTGCATTGACTTTTCTGCTACGGTCCAACTACCACAGATAGACTGACAGTAAACATGGCCCCCAACCTGTGTTGGAAGCATCAGTGTAGACATCAATGTCAGTGCCAGATCTGAAAATTTTCCTATCTTGTGTTGAGACGTTATCAATCCACCATTGAAGGTCTGTTCTCATTACTGTTGTAATAGCCATATAGCTGTTAAAGTTGCCTTGTTCCACCCGCAAAGCTGCAATTCTCTCTGCTTCTAATTGCCTATAATGCAACTTACCCATCTTCGCAGCTGGGATGGCAGCTACCAAGAGACCAGTAACCCTGGCTACCTCTCTGATCCTATCTCTATTTTTATCCTTAAGTTTTTCACAGGCTTGAATGATTCTCAGACTTCTGTGTTCAGGTTAAAGAAATGGTCATATTAGTAGTGTCAATAATATTTCCCAAGTATTCAATAGTCTGTGTGGGCTGTAATACTGACTTTTCTACATTAATGCAAAAGCCTAGTCTCTGTAGAAGAGCAATAATGTCATCAACACAATCCAGACAGCCTGCTCTAGACTTATTGCAAATCAGGGTATCGTCAATAAAGCTAGTAATAGAATAGCCCTTTCCTCTCAGTGATGCAAAAACTGGTTTCATCAACTTGGTAAAAAGTCTAGGTCCTTCCGATATCCCATTGGGTAGACAAGTAAATTGGTAAATTTTGTCCTCCCATTTAAAACACAAAAAAATTTGCTGTTCTTCTGCAACCTTCACTGTGTAGTATGCATGCCTAAGGTCCACTGACGCTAAGTAGTCCCCTGCATTGATAAGTCTAATGGTTTGCTCGAAGTTTTCCATTTTAAAAAGTTTATATGGAATATGTTTGTTAAGGTCTTTTAAGTTGAGGACCATCCTATGCCCACCATCCTTTTTTGGTTTTAAGAAAATAGGTGAGATACTTTGCTCCTTCCTCCTCTTTGTACATACAAGAACTCCGAGATCCAAAAGTTTCCTAATCTCCTCATTAACAATTGCCTGTTCCTCTAAATTAAACTTATACGTTAACCATAAGTGGCCAATATCATAAACATTTATGTCCAAATGACAATGCTGCACCATGTCCAAAATTACGGGGTCATTAGTAATTTTCTGCCACTCATGTAAAAAGTTTTGCAGCTTGCCTGCTAGAAAGGAGTTACCCACCTCACTTACTGTCGGGGCCTTTGATGACCCCGACCTTTGGCGTTTTTTGGATCCGAATCCTGTCGCGCCAAATGCTGCCGTTGGCCACTCCGGAAGCCCCACCTCTGCTGTCCGTAGGGCTGGAATCTCGCCGAGTGGCTCCAAAAAGTAGATTTACCCCAGAAGCTCCTGGGCCTGCTGCTGGAGGATTTCCCTGGGAAGAGGGGCTTCTTGGTCGCAAGCTTATTTTTAGGCTTCTCTGTCTCCTCAATCTGCTTGGCTGATTGAGACACATCATCCCCAAACAAAAAACGTGACATAGGCACCTTGTCAGAACATAAATGAGAGTATTTGGGGTTAATCTCACGCTTCATAATGAAACGCCTTGCCAGGTTGGTTCTGTAATTTGCATGACCAAGCATTGCCAAGGCCCCGTTGATTTTGCTAACCTCCTGCACAACTACAGAGTTACCCACATCTTGAGCCACCTTATCCAGGGCTAAAAGGGACTTAGTAATAATAGTACTCGCCGAAATAATGTCTCCACTTACTTCCTTGAGCCGGGAATCAGCTTTCCTTGGGTCCGTCTTCAGGGCACCCGAGATCTGCGGGTTGCACTCCACTGTAGCCAGTGCAGGGCAATTGTTGGGACGCCTGGTGACTGGGTCCTCCGAAATCGCCCTGTAGTCCTCTTCCTGGAGACCTTTTTCAAAACAAATTGACCATAGCAGCCACCTGTGGTTCAATATCCTCAGAGACACTGTCATGAGGTCCCAAAGCCTTGACGGCTTGCAACAATACACTGTCCCCTGAATTAGACTCACGAATCTCACCATCCTCGCTTCTGGAGTCCACAAACCCCGAAAAGGCAGCAGGCGAAGCATTCACCTGGAAATTCACCTGCTGTGGGGAAGGAGTCCTTTTAACGGTCAACTTTGCAACGTCACTTTTTAAACGTGCCAATTCTTCCAAGACCAACTTCCAGGGAGGTTCAGGCATATCAACCTGAGAAGGGGCAGCTTGGGGCTGAGATTGTCCCATGCGCCGATGTGGTTTGTTTACACTGCGGTGGCGCACCAGCTGATCCTCACACCGTCTCCCCTGCCGCGCTGGGGAATCACTGGAGCTACCACGGGAAAAAGACCTCACACTGTCCCGGTAAGCTCTGCTGCTAGCCCTTCTGCTGGTGCCATAGCCGGAAACCTTAGGTGGAAGGGCGGTGCGGTTCTCCGAATCAGACATAAGTGCACCTGCACCAAACAAGCCGCAAATGAAACAGGTTTGGCAAATTGGCAAGCCCATCCCATACCAATGCCCTATGGCAGGCCCAACCCGTACCATAGATCCAACCTGAGTATAAAGGCAATGTACCTGCGTGACAATTGCCGTAGCCGGTGAAGAATCGCCGAGAACCCGTGCGAAAGACGTCTGAACAGCACACGAACGTTCCAGCAACTGACAGCTGGAGCGGTACAGTGGCGTCTCATGTGAAACGCTCCACGTGGCAGAAGGTGATTTGACGAGGTAAAATTATGTTCTCTCTCTCTCTCTCTCTCTCTTTTTTTTATTTTTATACTGATCAAATGTACAGGGAAAACAACTTCTACATTACATAAGAACGTTGTTTTTACAGACTAAAGGGTACAGGGTTAGTGCAACCTATCTTAAAATCTGACCCTGGTGATGTATATTACATTCTGTATGTACAACAATAACTTATATTGTAACACTGAATATACTACGTTCACTGTACATGAGTTACCCTTGCCTCAGTAACCAATGGTTCACTTGCACTTTAAATGTCTGAGTGTTTGTGTCACTGAGGTTTATCTCCTGTGAGGCCAACAGAGTGTTCCATTTTCTTGCACACGAGTTTCTATATTGTCTCTGGTGATGCCATGTCCTGCATCGGGTCAGCAGGAGCTCACCAGGTGTCTGGGTGACCATGCGGGTGGTGACCTGAGGGGAGCGTGCAGGCAGATGAAGCTCCTGCATGTGGCTCACTCTTTCCACCTGCACTTTGTACATCACCGTGAGTCCCGCCACGTCACGGCGATGCTGGAGGGTGTGGAGTCGTGGCTGCTGCCCAGCAGTGTCCCTGATAAGCCTTGCTGCTCGGTTCTGTAGTCGAAAGCGCCTTCAATATCCAGTGCCACGACGGCTGTGGTCTTGCCCTGATCAAGTGCAGCACTCAATTGGGTGGCAAGCAGCAGATGTAGGTCTGCCGCGGATCTACCCTGCCGAAAACCAAACTGCCTGACGCACAGAAAATGGTGTTTCTAGGTGCTCAGTGACCCTAGAGGTTATAATAGCCTCCAGAACCTTACTGAGCACCGACAGTAAGGACACAGGGCGATAGTTTTTACACTGGTTCTTGCCTCCTTTTTTGTGAACTGGCACTACATTGCTCGTTTTCCAGGCTGCCGGCCACGTGCCGGACTCGAGACACCGAGTGAACAGTAAGGCGAGTGGTCGCGCCAGCTCATTAGCACACTGACGGAGCAAGCGAGGGCTTATATTGTCCGGCCCTGTCGCCTTATTTTCATCCACTTCTAGAAGCTTTTTCCTCACTTCGGATTCTCTCTCTCTCTCTCTCTCTCTCTCTCTCTCTCTCTCTCTCTCTCTCTCTCTCTCTCTCTCTGTCTGTCTGTCTGTCTGTCTGTCTGTCTGTCTGTCTGTCTGTCTGTCTGTCAGTCAGTCAGTCAGTCAGTCAGTCTGTCTGTCTGTCTGTTGCCTCTCACATATATTTAATTGTTATCATGTTATATCATGCCATTATGTTATAAAGTATTATGTATATTCATCTGATGTCTATGTCTTTATAAGTATCTTATATACAATATGCTTGTATTTATCGCACATCACTCTGTTTCCCTCTCCTCTATCGCTTCCTTCAGTTGCGGCTGTACTGCAGGGCTCTAATATTTGGGGTAACTACCTCATGTTAATGAAATCTCATCATTTTTAAGTTAAATTATAAAGTAATAAGATTTTTTTAGGTAATTCTGAGGTAACTGTATTACTTGACGATACTTTTTGATCACTTCCTCTTAAAAACACTGTTAATATCCCTGTATAATGTGTTTTTTATGACCTTAGATGCTTTATTTTCCATTAATTACAGGTACTTCAAATGCATCGTTATTAGTTACAGTTGCTTTAAATGTCTTGTTAAAAGGAAGACATTGTGCATCTCAGTATCGTATGACCCTGGCTGTTGCGGTACCTAACCTAAATAACTCAATCACTATTATTGATCGCTGCTCAATGTGCACATCGGTATCTCGTTCTCATAAGCCAAGGGCTCTCAACCTTTATCTCGTTAAGAATCCCCTGTGTGATAAGACCATCTACCAGAACAACCAGTGACTGACACTAATTTAATATGTATTGGTACTGTAAAAGATATCATCTATCTGAGTACCCATGGAAGTCTTACAGAATGTTAATTTAGTGGCTCATTATGCAATGGTAAGGCAAATTATATTATTAGATAAGCCATCGAAGTATTCCTATAAATCTTTTTGTAAACCCCTGTGGTTTCGCAAATCCTACGTTAAGAACCCCTGTCATAAATAATGCAATTACACTTACATTGTCTTAATCACAGCCTCAGGAGGTAATATGCCTATCTCCCTCCCCCGCGGGAGGTAAAATTTGATTTTCGAATCAATTCCATTCATCTTTATATAGTAATCTCTGAATCTCACAGGACTCTGTGACCTCTCTTTTGCTATCTCATCCTCTCGCTTCTTTAAAGCTTCATTTCTTCTATGAATAATGTCTACAGCGTCTATAATAGGATCGTAAAAAGAGCTACTCTGCGATGTAGATACGACATCCGGCTGTTTTGACTGGTGCCGCGCTATCAGCTGTTGACTCTTGCCGCTCAGACATCTGGATAACTAATACTGGGGTCATGCTACAGATTTTTTTTTTTTACTACGACATCCCCGACGGTCGTAGGAAGGCTCTGCCTACAAAATTGACGTCATTTTAGCGGTTTTTGGCCTGTCGTAAGATGTCATAAGTCAAGTCGTACGTTAACGTGACGATATCGTACGATGTTGTAGGATGTCCTTGTTGTCACACGACATCGTATAAGCATTATGATTATCGAGCGCTGCATTCGACTATCGAGAAGAGAGTCACGACAAGCAAAGCCATTTCATCAGTCGTACGATGACGTATGATGACGTACGATGACTTTGTGGAGAGATACGATGTCGTACGTGCTGCTAACGACATAGTTCTACATTGAACGATTTAATAATCGTTAAAATACTGAGTTACGGCTGGTCTTTGAACATACGTTTGGCAGTAGCGCACGAAATCGTTGTCGCTAGAATCGTCGTGACAAGTGTGACGTGACAGCTCGAGCGTTGTCGCCAGTAAAAAAAAAAAATGAATAAGTAAAAAAAAAATAATACCCCAGTTTACTCACGGAAGACGATGGGTATGGTGTTCCATCATCGTCCCAAGATCTCTTTGGGACATCCCTGGACATCGCAGGCACACTGGACATGAGTATGGAAGGGCTGCCTCCGAGACCAGAAGTGAACATCCACCTTCATACCCCCCACGAAGATGGACGTATACCCTGTGCCACAGTCTTTTCTGTAAGGATTGTGCGCGGTGGTAGTGGCGGCGTTGGTGGTGGTGGCGAAAGGCTTTCGGTAACGCACTCGAAATAGATAAACCTGCAGGTGGTAAAGATATACACCAGCAGAGAGAGAGAGAGAGAGAGAGAGAGAGAGAGAGAGAGAGAGAGAGAGAGAGAGAGAGAGCAGCGCGAAACAAGCTTTATCGGCGGTATCATCATGATCATCCAGTATTCACAAAGCCCTCTGAAGTATGTAGACTCCATTCTCAAGATGTCCCTGGCGAGATGCGGCCCCGTGTCAGCAAGGACAGGGATGTACTTTTGGAGACTTATGGTGAGGTGTGTAGATGTCGATGCTGTGGGGTGATGCGACATGGGAAAACGCTTTGGATCCCTATATATACTTCCAGGAGCTCATTCTCGGCTTGCCCTTGCGTCATCGCACTTTTGTCAAATGCGTCTATTTCGACATCCTTTGACATTGTCTAACATCGTTCGACATCGTTAACACTGCATACGTTGTCGCAAGCCATGAAAATTTGAAAATTTTGGTTGTTCCCATTTTCTCGGTACGTCGTACGTCATCGTTGTGCGTGTTGTACAATAGACATACGTCATACGTCTAGGATCAGATGTCGTACGTCCCTCGTTTTACGTGTCCTTCTTGTAATTAAATGCTCCCAGTTGTTACGACAGTCGTATGCAATCGGAGAAAACTGGCCTGTACGACCGTCGGGAGCGTCGTAGTAAAAGAAAAGCTGTAGTGTGACTCCAGCATAAGTCCTAGACAGCTGTAGGGTGAAAGGGGGAGGTTAGCCCGCCATGCAACGGGCCCCATGTAGCAAATGTATGTTTATTATAACAATGGAGTTTTTTTTTTATACTTCTATATAAGGATTATTGGTTGTTTCCCTGGATGTTTTAAGTTTTTTCTTAAAATTTGTGCACATGATTATTGATATTATTATAATTTCAGGGGAAAAACCTATTGACAAGGCTGACAGCGCCGCAGGGTATTGGATTATTCGAGGTGCCGATGAGCAGAGTAACTTCTAATACAACATGGCATCACGCCTTTTTCCACACTATAAGCCAAGCTCTAAAAGTGAGTATTGTTTGCACGACTGCTTCTTGATACACTCGTGTATTCTTTTGCTAATGTTTTCCTAAATTTCTTCCATTGCCTATTCACAACATTTATACCCTATTACGATCTTCTTTTTAATTCCTTTATTTACAACACCATTCGCAACAATTCATTCCCTCATTCAGCTCCACTGGGCACCATGGACCCTGGATGCAGGCGATACGCTTCATTGTTCGAGAATATTGTACTCGAATTTCATGAATTCCATACATTGGGATTTTGAAATCTGAATTTTATCCTCAATACCATTAATATCATGAAATTCTAATGGTTGGAGTTTAAACAGAAGGGAATAGGTAGTTATAAGGTGAGACAGAGGACACCTGACCGTTGATGTGGCGAGCCAGCCACATCAAAGGTGATGATGAATGTGTGAATGTGTAAAACAGTGGTTCCCAAACATTTTCAACTTGTCACTCAATATAAGCTATTTTAAGAGTGTCACTCAGTTCACAAGTTGTTGAATCTAATATCAACACACACTCACTCACACACACACACACACACACACACACACACACACACACACACACACACACACACACACACACACGGGACATCGTCGATGGCGGAGGTGGTCGCTGAGCTCCAGAGCAATCATCTATAATTCTACAGTTACCTAAGAGTAACCAAGGTGGGAAAGGAGCTGGTAATGTTTGTCCCGTCTCCATATAGTCATGTTAACTGTTGATTAGCAAAATAATGTCCAGTGAAGGTAAATATAAACTGTAGCCTGCGTTTGAGCCATCAGCTGGTTTGTTTACGTCTGCGCAACATGGCGGCCGTGAACTCGAAAGAGGAATCAGACTTCACAGGGTTTCAAGGAATAATGGAGAAGAGCGCTTATGTGAAGAAAATTCTGGAGTTAGAAGGTAAAATTGAAAAACTGTTTGAAAAGTATGAGGGCCTGGAAACGAGTTATGACAATGTAAAGAGACTGTGCCGATATGAAGAAGGAAAATGCAGCACTGAAAGAGGAAGTTAAGCTAATTAAAGTGAATTGCGAAAAATGTGGAGAATCTCTAGGAAAAGTGATGGAGAAGCAGGCTGAATGGAAAAAAGTCAGGAAGTGGAAAGAAAGGAGGTAAATTACAAAGTTGCAAGTCTGGAAAAGGAAATCAAAGAGTCAGGGAGAAAACTTTGGGCCTTGCTGAAATTATAGATCAACAGATCATAGAAGAGAAGATAGCTGAGAAAGTGGTGAAGGTTATTAAGTCAAATGAGACATTGGTGAGGAAACTGTAGACAAAAAGAGATGTGTGGTGATATTTGGTGTGGAGGAGGATAAGACACCGAGTAAAATGGAGAGAGAAAAACATAAAAAGGTGATAAATAATATCATTAATGTGGTGCAGGAGGAGGAAAAGACCTAGTACAAGAAATAGAGGACTTCCATAGAATTGGAAAGTTCACAAGAGAAGGTATGAGGCCAATAAGAATCAAACTTAAGTCACAAAAGGATGTAGATGAATTGGTGGAGAAGTCATGGAGGCTAGCCCAGCAGGAAACAACAAGGAAGATTTGGTTGAGAAGAGATCTCGGTGAAAAGGAAGAGAAATGTTAAATGAGTTGAGAAAGGAGGCTTTGAAAAAAATGAAGAGAGGACAGAAGAAGAGAAGAAAGAGTTTTCTGGAGAATCTTGGATATGAGACTGAGGAAGTGGTTCATAACCCAGAAAAGTACAGCAAGAAAGGACTAAAGAAACTTACATATGAGCGAAATGTAATGTATTCCAACATAAATGGAGTGATATCGGGATTTTAGAACTCAACGATTACTTGAGGGACAAGAACCCAGATATTGTGGGTCTTACTGAAACAAAACTGAGAGAGGAGAAGACCTGATGAAGGTTGGAGAAGGAAATATAACGTTTGGAAAAGAAATAGAGTAGGTAAGATGGGAGGAGGAGTGATGTTGCTGGTTAAAAAGATATAAAGGTGGATCAAGTGAAAAAGGTATGGGAAAGGCAGAAGTGCTAAAGATCAGAGCAGAAACTAATGAAGGAAAAAGAGGCACTACATAGTGGTGTACGTACCACCTAAGACAAATGCATGGTCAGTACAGGAATATGAAGAAATGATAAGTGATACAGGAACATGTCTGGAAGAAATGTTGGGTGGCTGTGAACGAACTATAATGATGGGAGATTTTAATTGTAAAGAGGTGTGTTGGGAGGACTGGTCAATGGAAGGATCAGAGACAACATGGGGAAATACACTATTGACACTGGCAATGGAAAATGTGTTAACTCAGTGGGTCAAAGAAGATACTAGGTTTGGAGGAGAGGAGCATCGTCAAGACTGGACTTGGTCTTTAGTACAGAGCCAATGGTCATTGAGGAGATGAGGGTGGAGTGCCCTTTAGCAAAGAGTGATCATGCAGTTTTGGAGTTCAAGGTGATAGACGAAGAGAAATCTAGAAGAAATGAAGAATATAAAGTGGGAAGATGGAATTATGCCAAGACAGATTTTGGAAACCTAAAGAAATTCTTTCAAGAGACAAATTGGATGAAATTCAAGAGTGCTAAGGAGCAAATGAAAAGTGGAAGGAATTTATAAAAATATACAAAGAAGGTGAGAAAAATTTGTACCAATAAGACAACATAGAGAAGTTGGAAAGCAGGACTGGTTTAACGATAGATGTGAAAAGGCTAGAACAAGAAAAGAGGATGCATGGAAGAGGTGGAGAAGGAAAAGACGGATTAAGCAGTGGGAAAGTTACAAAAGAGCAAGAAATGAATATGTGTTGATTAGAAGAGAAGAAAGAAAGAAACAAGAAAAGGATATAATTGATAAATGTAAAGACCAACCAAGGCTTTTTTACAGACATGTGAACAACAACATCAAAAATAGAGAAAGTATTGAAAGTTTAGAAGTAAATGGAGTATACAGTGAAGATCCCAGGAAATGGCAGAGGCTATGAATGGATGCTTTCGGAAGGTATTCACAAAGGAGACTGCTTTTGACAAACCACTGGTAATGGAACAGAAAGGGATTATGAAGGAGTTTCAAGTAACGGTGGAGGAGATCAAGAACATGATGGGGAGTTTAGAAGTGAGAAAAGCTGTGGGACCTGATGGGGTATCAGGATGGATTTTAAGAGAATGCAGGAGCAATTGGCAGAAAAAGTTTGTGAAGTAATTGATGCCTCATTAAGGGAAGGTGTAGTGCCCCAAGACTGGAAAAGAGCTAACATTGTCCCAATCTATAAATCAGGTAACAAGAGAGACCCATTGAACTATAGACCAGTGTCACTTACAAGTGTGGTAGCTAAGATGTGTGAGAGGGTGGTGAAGAATAGATGGACAGACTTCTTGGAGAAAAATGACATACTTTGTGAGTGTCAATTTGGTTTTAGGAAAGGGCGTTCATGCACGACAAACCTGATATGTTACTATTCGAGGGTGATAGATGTAATACAGGAAAGAGATGGTTGGGCTGATGGAATATATCTGGATTTAAAAAAGGCCTTTGATAAGGTACCACACCAGAGACTGATCTGGAAACTTGAAATGGTAGGAGGAGTGCATGGCAGTTTACTAAAATGGATGGAAGACTTTTGGTAGGAAGAGAAATGAGAACAATAATTAAGGACAGACCATCAGAATGGGGATTGGTGGAGAGTGGAGTTCCACAGGGATCAGTGTTGGCACCAGTAATGTTCGCAGTCTACATAAATGACATGGTGGATGGGGTGTCCAGTTATGTGAGCCTATTTGCAGACGATGCAAAATTGTTAAGAAAAGTGAGATGTGACAAAGATTGCGAACTACTCCAGGAAGACTTGGACAGAATATGGAAATGGAGCTGTACATGGCAAATGGAGTTCAACACGACAAAATGCAAGAAAATAGAGTTTGGCAAGAGTGAAAGAAGAATCAGGAGTATGTACAAGATAGGAAATGAAGACATAAAACCAGTCATGAAGAAAAAGACCTTGGGGTGACAATTACCAATGACCTATCGCCAGAGAGACATATAAACAAAATAATTGGAGAAGTATTGAACTTATTGAGGAACATAAGAGTGGCGTTCGTATATCTAGATGAAGAAATGATGAAGAAAATAATTACTGCAATGATAAGACCGAGGCTTGAATATGCAACAATACAGTGGGCTCGAACTTAAAGAAACACATAAGGAAACTAGAGAAAGTACAGAGGGCTGCAACGAAAATGGTGCCTGACTTAAGAGATTTGACTTATGAAGACAGACTGAAAAGAATGCAACTTCCAACCCTGGAAAACAGAAGAAAGGGAGACCTGATAGCAATATACAGAGTGATGATTGGCATGGAAAAATGGATAGGGAAGATCTGTGTATGTGGAATGGAAGAATGTCGAGAGGGCATGGGAAAAAACTAAAATGGCCACTTATAGGAGAGATGTGAAAAATATAGCTTCCCTCATAGAAGGGTGGAAGCATGGAATAGTTTAGACGTGGAAGTGGTCAACGCAAGGAATATTCATGATTTTAAGAAAAAGCTGGACATTAATAGATATGGAGACGGGACAACACGAGCATAGCTCTTTTCCCGTATGTTACAATTAGGTAAATACAATTAGGTAAATACACACACACACACACACACACACACACACACACACAGAGGACCGGGGCTCGATTCCCCGGCCGGGTGGAGATATTTGGGTGTGTCTCCTTTCACGTGTAGCCCCTGTTCACCTAGCAGTGAGTAGGTACGGGATGTAAATCGAGGAGTTGTGACCTTGCTGTCCCGGTGTGTGGTGTGTGCCTGGTCTCAGGCCTATCCGAAGATCGGAAATAATGAGCTCTGAGCTCGTTCCGTAGGGTAACGTCTGGCTGTCTCGTCAGAGACTGCAGCAGATCAAACAGTGAAACACACACACACACACACACACACACACACACACACACACACACACAGACCAAGGAAAAAAAATGTGCATCTGGGTGCCATTTCCTAAAAAATAAGACTCGAAAATAAAAAAAAAATCAAATAGAGATTAAAAAAAACGTCAGTTGCAAAGTTTAAAAAGGCATGGGGTTAGATGAAAATAGAGAATTAACTAGAAAAAAGATGACTTTTCTTTTTTCTATGTAGGAGGACAACTGGCCAAAGGCAAAAAAAAAAAAAATAATAATAAGATTGAGAATACTGATTAATTCTTAAATTAGCTGTGAACAAAATGTTTGCAAGAGAAAGTAAAACGTATTCTGCAGCGTGGTCGTGACAGGAGAGATGGCATGCAGTTAGGAAGATCGGAACAGTACTTAACGTAAAAGCAACAATAGAATATAATAAGAGATGCAACATTGTAAGAAAAAAAGAGAGATTTTGAACAGTCAGTTAGAAAAGCTGATATGATGAAAAGCTTTTGATTCTACCTTGTCTAAAAAAGCAGAATGAGTTTGACTCCTTACACATGCGAAACATACTCCTCTTAATATGTACGGATAAAGTCAGTGTACAGAGAGTTAGCAGCTGGGAGGTATGAAAAAGAAAAAAAAAAATGACGAAGGCTAGTCAAAACATCTAAGTTCATAAAGCAGTTTAGCTAAAGATAAAATATAAAGTTTACAATTTACATCACATGTTTAAAGACAAACCGAGGATATTTAGTATAGAAGAGAGTGGACAGTTAAGTGTCATTGCAGAACAGAGGATATGTATATTTTTTTTTATGTTATGACCTATAGCGCCTGCAGGTGTATACTTGAAGAGTACGTATAGGAAGCGCTGTTCAGCTTCCACCCATTACTGGCGCTGGCAATTTTATCTATAGTGGTACCCATATTAGGGCCCATATCACCACCAGAATCTGGGTACCATGGTGACATGTAGGTAACTTTAAACTATTCGACAAATGGCAAAGTTTTTAAGGCTGTACGTGATGGGATTCGAAATTCCACGTGGACGTTTGCTCGATCTCATGCTCACTACTTTATCCACTACGCCACCGCCTCCCTAGTTTACTAGGGAGGTTGTTTTGAACTAATAGATGGAGGAATTGAATTCTTGAGGTATTGAATAACATTAAGTTTGCGGTGCCCCAATCAAAACTTTTTGGAAAAAAAAGTCAGATTCTCTGGCGTGTACTGTTTAATTCACCTGGAAAGTTCTTTTTTCACTCCTATTCTGTCCACCTCTCTGATACAAGAGTTAACCATTTATTCTCAATCATACATCCATTTCTCTGGTAAACTTAAGAACTAGCATGCTTCTGTTTTCCACCTTCATATCACTTGCTTCTTTCAAATGAGAAGGGCCAAGCGGTCATTTAATTAATGGATATTTAAAAAAAATTCACTTCTGAATTTTTTTTTTTCTTTACCCGGTGCTTGAGACCATAATTATCGTTCTGTGATTTCTTTTTCTAAAAATTAAATGCCCATATCCCTTCGGAAGCCATTCTAAATGTTTTGTGCCGTTGTGTCATAGCGTGAGTGACGCTCCATCATATAATATCACTTTCATTGTTTGTATCTACGTAAAAACTTTATATAAACATTTTTCTCTTGATAAATTTAAACTTTGACATCTTTACCACCACCTTAGTGCAGGAAGTTGGTCTGCTCCTCTAGATTCCAAACTCAGTAAGCAGCAAATTGTCGTGGGGGGCGAGATAACGAAAATCTCACTCTGGTTTTGCCAGAAATGAGTCCTTACTGGAATAAATTGACGAAGACTAGACTCAAAAACTTCAAAAGGAAGATACGAGTTGCCAAGACAACAAGAAACAAACGTATAATTCCTGTCACTGAGTTGTTTATTACTCGCTAGAGGTGAGTGTCACATTATCTACCCTCCCGTCATGGCCATCTCACTACTTACCTCGCCAGTTCACTATGCTTCTCCACATTCCCTCTCCATACACCACACAATAAATTACTTTATAACTATGATTACCACCACATCTATTCATCGCCTACACGTCACATAAAGCCTTATGTTATACCAAAAGCAAAAGATTCCTCTGAGACAGAAGTGTGTAGCTAAACAGTGCATCAGAGACGAGTAATAATTACTTCACTGTGTTTCAGTCTCAGCCGAATGCACTAATCATGGGTCAGAGATGTCCAGTATAGTTGTAAAAGCATATTACAGTGACACTACCGATAGCGCCTCACGCCCTCATTTATGAGTGAATAATATTTTCTAGAGAAGCGAGAATTTGATGCATTATCATTCCATTATGCCCCAGGAAGTCACCAATGTATACACAATTATATGTAAAAATTTTATGCCACTCAGATGAATACAAATAGCGAAATAAAACAGAAATGGTAAAAAAAAAGAAAATCTTTGGAAGCCGATATCTCGAAAAGGAAATTTTTACACTTAAAAATATTTAAAATATCGGTAAAAACTTTGATCGAGTTATGTTAGGTAACTTTTTAAGCTACAAATAAAATGCACTTTTTAAGGATTAGATTTTTAAAAATGTCAATAGAAAACACGTTACAGAGGAATGAAACATTTTTGTGAAGAAGTTTCAATTTTTCCTGCAAAGACAAAACAAAAATTAGAAGTTCCTACAAAAGTTAGGTACACTAGTATGCACAACGTTTCTATGGTAAATTTTTCAAATCAATTAGCTGAAAAATAAAGTCGCAAAGTAAAAACACGAGTTGTTTGAGTATCAACTACCATGCACGAAAATTTGGTGAAATTTACAGAATAGCCGACTTTTACACCAACATACGAGTACAACATATTAACCTTTCAAAGCAATCTGACTTATCGTAAGCGAAGTATGAGCAAAATGAGGTTAGGTTTGAGACCCGCCTCACGTGGCAGGTTTCAAGACACTTATCCGGTTGTTATTGGCCACAACTTTTGAATCTCAAAGAAAAAAAGTGAAGAACTACACTGCTGCTGTTGTTTTTTGTGTTGATCTTGATCTATACAGTTAGCATCCTTTTAACTAAACCTAAAATTATCAATCACAACACAGCTACACTGGCTAACTCACCTGGTTGGCTACACTTGGTTACTGTGGTATTACAGTGAACTGGATATTATATGGAATTAGGGTATATAGGGTAATACGGATTTGCAGGTACACCAGTTTTCAATGAGTAATTGTAACACAAATATTGTTATAAGGAAAGGCTGAGTTATGTACCTAAGCAGGATACAATAGTTTAATCAAGGTTTATTAATTTTAGGAAAATTTTGACGTAATAAAAGAAATATTAATATTAGATGGGATTAGTGAGGTAATCAAAATAAAGAAATTTGTGGATTAGCTGTGGGATATGTGGAGAATACTTTTTAGGATTTAGTAAAAGAAAAAAAACTGGAAAAGGAGAGAACCTAAGGGGAGTATAATGCCGCCTTTTAGGAATTTATGGACTCCAGAGAAACAACTTCACCAGGGTGTAAGTTCCACAAGTTTACACATCCTACTGAGAAAAATCTTGCATCAATAGTTGTGTGGGTGTTAAGAATCTTGAATTAAGTGTGTGGGCCCTTGTTCCTAGAGGAGGTGCTACAATAAATATCGTCAGGAGAGATACCACAGTTCTGGTGAAAGATCTTTCAATATTTGATGAAGTTGGCACATAGTAGCCTGTCTTGGACGGAGTACTACGCAACCATGCTGCGACACTGGCGCGTGGCGGCACAGTGGGGCCGTGCCGGTACTAATAGTCTTAACAAGACTGGCGGTACACAACTCTTAACAGGACAGACATGTTTGACGGTACCATCCCGACACAACCAAGTTAGCGGGACTGCGTGTG
>NC_059283.1:13836373-13856373 GCF_017591435.1 Portunus trituberculatus
ATATATATATATATATATATATATATATATATATATATATATATATATATATATATATATATATATATATATATATATATATATATATATATATATATATATATATATATATAGTAGTAGTAGCAGTAGCAGTAGTTGTAATAGTAGTAATTGTAGTTTAGTAGTCATTGTAACAGCAGTAATTGTAGTAGTATTAGCAGTTGTAGTAATAATAGTTGATGTCCAGTAGCAGCAGTAGTAGCAGCAGCAGCAGCAGTGGCAGCAGCAGTAGCAGTAGTAGCAGCAGCAGCAGCAGTAGTAGCAGTAGTAGTAGTAGTTGTAATACAGTAGCAGTAGCAGCAATTGTTGCAGCAATAGCACCGGTTGTTGTGGTGTAGTAGTAGTAGTAGTAGTAATTGTTGTTGTTGTTGTTGTTTTGTTGTTGTAATAAGACCGGTTGTTGTTAGTAGCAGTAGTAGTAGTAGTAGCAGTAGTAGCAGTAGTAGCAGTAGCAGTAGTGCAGTGGTGGTGGTGGTGGTTAGTAATAGCAGGTGGTACTGGTGCACCAGTAGTAGTGAATAGTATTGGTAATAGTAGTAGCAGTAGTTGGTGTAATGTTAGTAGCAGTAGTAATAGTAGTAGTAGTTGTTGTTGTTGTAGTAGTAATAGTAGTAGTAGTAGTAGTAGTAGTAGTAGTAGTAGTAGTAGTAGTAGTAGTAGTTGTTGTTATTGTTGTTGTAGTAATAGTAGCATAAAAAGTAGTATTAGTATTAGTACTAGTAGTTGTTGTTACAGTAGTAATAGTAGTTGTAATAATAGTAATAGTAGTAGTTGTTGTTGTTGTAGTAATACTAGTAGTGGTATACAGGAGGAGGTAGAAGACACCTACCGAAAAACTAATTTACTCCAAGCGAGCTCTAGTTCTCATATGGACCGGTCCTGGTCTGCCCAGTTCTGGTCTAGATCAGTTCAGGGGCTGCTGTGAATTCACATTCAAAGCCAGCTAGCTGTTAGCTCCATGAACGTTTCTCCTTTTGTCTCACAACTTAAGAGAGGCAGTCTCAGCCTGTCCTCTAAAGACAACTTTCCCCAGGTCGGAATGCTCTATCGGTGTCTTGACACTTCCTTCAACTTTTTCTTCATTAACTTCATTAACTGCAACATTCGCAGTCTTAGATCTAATTTTCAATTTGAAGAATACCACCTGTCCTCTACTAAACCCCATTATCTTTTCTTCACCGAAACACATGTGTCTAAGGCAGCTGACAGTTTTCCCTTTTCTGTTCCTTCCTACTTTCTCTATCCTCATTTTCGTTCCAAAGCTGGATGTTGCATCCATGTGCGCAACTAGTTAACTTGCTGTCGTGCTCACGCTCTTGAATCATCTGAGTTTTCCACCATCTGGCTTCGACTCAATAGTCACTCTTTAACAAAATATATCTGTGCTTTCTATCTCTCCCCATATCCTCTGACTATAGTAAATTCTTTGACTATTTAACTTCCAAAGTGGAGCACATTATGTCTCTCTATCCTTTCGCAGAGATCTCCATCCTTGAAGATTATAATGTTCACCAGCTTTAGCTTTCCTCTTTCTTCACTGACCATCCTGGTGAAATAGCCTTCAATTTTGCTATCCTACATGACCTAGAGCAACTAGTGCAACACCCTACTCATATTCCTGACTGTCGTGGAGATACGACCAAAATTCTCGACCTTTTTCTTACTCCTAATCCTTCTGCTTATGCTGTTATCTTATCTTCTCCGTTAGACTCAGATCAGAATAATATCTGTATCTTGTCCTGTTCTCCAGTTTCTTCTCAGGGTAACCCAAGGCAGAGGTGCCTCTGGTGCTTTGCCTCTGCCAGTTGAGGGGACCTGAGGAGGATGGATGGATGGATTTTCTTTAGGCGCCGCAACAGCTAGGGTCATATGGCGCCTTAACTATAGTTTAAGAAAACTAAAAGTAGTTAAAAACAATAAAACTAAAGGTAACTAAAAACTAAAACTACAATAAAATTAAATAAAACATTAAAATACATAATAAAAAGAAATAAAATTTACAAATTGGGGAGGAGGCCCGCTTCTCCCAGAAATCTAAAAACGTCATGGCCAGGGGCCAGAGAAGCTGGTCCAAGGACCTTAGATAGGTAAAAGACACCGCTATCTCTACCGCGACACCGGTAGAGGTAGCGGTGTCGTAACTCAATTAAACTAGGGCACTCTACAAGCAGGTGCCGTACAGTGAGCGGCACCAAGCAGTCATCACAATAAGGTTGAGGGTCCCTGGTCAACAGGTACCTTTGTGTAAGGTACGTGTGACCTATGCGCAGTCGCGCCAATAAAGTCTGTGCACGGCGATCCCGGACATGGGAGTATGTCCACTGAGGGAGAGTGAAGTAGTGATCTCTCCCATTTTCGAGGTTGCGACCCCGTTAGCCATCTCCTCTGCCAAATTGCTGCAACTGCCACACGAATTAAAAAATACATCTCGAAACGGAACAGGGGCAGGAGATGGAGCGCGACTTGCTGCCTCTTTAGCGAGGCGATCTGCGTGTTCATTCCTGGAACACCAACGTGACCAGGGACCCAACAGAACCCAACACGATATCCTCGTTTGGTAAGAAGATATAGCCACTCCAGGGCTGATAAAACCAAAGGGTTAAGGAGACAGTGCAAGAGAGCAGTAAGAGCACTGCGACAGTCACTAAAAATTGTAAAAGACGAAACCGGGAGAGTAAAAATTATCTGTAAAGCTAGGACTATGGCAGACAGCTCCGCAGTAAAGACGGAGGCTACTGAAGGAAGGCTGCCAGACCGATAAAAAGAGGAAAACCACACTAAACCCAACGCCTGCGTCGGATTTGGAACCATCAGTAAAACAGGGATATCATCAGAATGGATAAAAAGTGTTCTAAAACCGTGTGTGGGACAGAGCTGGCAGAAAATCCTTCTTGCCATCCATGGCAAGAGGGCATAATGAAACAACCCGAAGCTGCCAATAACCAACTCGTGGGAGGCGGAAAGAGTACACAAGAGTGGGGTCGATAGACAAATCCATGAGATTTGCCACTCGAAGGCCAAAAGGTTTAGGAGACTCGGTCGAGTGACATACGCCTGCGAACGCGAGTCCCGCAATATTGACAGACAAGGGACAGAATCAGGAAGACGGTGGGTGCGAAACCAACACCGGAGCATCGAAGACTGGCGCCGGAGGTCGAGCGGCCAGAAACCAGCATCCACTAGAAGGCTAGGTATTGGAGATGTCCGAAATGCACCCGTAGCCAAGCGGACCCCAGCATGATGCACGGAGTCAAGCGTGCGTAGTCGTGCATCCGTTGCGGATGAGTAGATCTCACAGCCGTATTCCAGCTTGGGAAGTATAAGTGTACGGTGAAGCAGCAGCAACGTGTCCCTGTCCGCACCCCAAGAGGTGTGACTTAAAACCCGAAGAAGGGATAATGCCTGCCGACAAGACGCCTTAAGAGAACGGAAATGGGGAACCCAGGTGAGACGGTTGTCAAATAAAAGGCCAAGATATCGAGTCGCCTCCACGCATGAGAGGCGTCTATTGGCGAGGTATAAATCAGGGTCTGGATGGACACCACGGTTGCGACAAAATGCATGACTACGGTCTTAGAGGTGGAGAATCGAAAACCGTTCATGTTGGCCCAACTGGACACCCTATTGATCGCCAGTTGGAGCTTGCGCTCAATCAGTGACATCCTAGCAGCAGCAAAGAAATACATAAATCATCAACATATAAGGAGCTGTGAATGCCATCTGGAGAGTATCTATAACACCATTTATGGCGACTGCGAATAGTGTAACACTAAGAATACTTCCTGTGGGACACCATCATTTAGAGCAGTAGCCTCGGAGAGAACACTCCCACTCGAACCCGTAAAAGACGTCTGGATAAAAACTGCTGGATAAAAATAGGAAGGTGGCCACGAAGGCCAAAATTAAACAAAGACTGTAAAATGCCATGACACCAAGCCGTGTCGTAGGCCTTCTCCAGGTCAAAAAGACTGTTACTTGATGGTGGTGATTAGCGAAGGCCTCACAAATGGAAGACTCTAGGGATAAAGAGCATCAGTAGTAGACCTCATCTTTCGGAAGCCGTACTGTACCGATGACAAGTACTTCCCCTCTCCAAGTACCACATGAGTCTTACATTTACCATCTTTTCTAACACTTTACAAATGCAGGATGTCAAAGATATAGGACGGTAGTTCGTAGCCTGGAGATTATCTTTCCCAGGCTTCGGAAATGGGAGAACCACTGCCACAGCCCAAGAAGATGGAAAGTCACCGGTATGCCAAATCATATTATAAAGATTTAATAAAAGTTAAAAGCACTGTCAGACATGTGGCGCAAGAAGGCATAAGGAATATCATCTGGGCCAGGAGAAGAGTCATGACACTGGGACAAAGCAGTCCGCAACTCGGAAGCAGAGAAGGGACATTATAAGACTCCCCTCCAGTGGAAGAAAAATTTATGCCGAGAGATTCCATTCTCTGGCGGTGACGTGCGCCGGGGCTGCAGGATGCCTCCGGGAAACACTGGCAAAGTGCTCCGCGAAGAGGTCGGCGACAGTCCTAGGGTCTGCCACCGTTCGCCCAGCAGACAACAAAACTGGTGGGGAAGGAGCAGAATACTTCCCAGCAATTCGGCGGACTTTGTTAAAGACATCCGTAAGAGGGTGCGGACATTAATGGAAGAGACATAAGCTTTCCAAGAGGCTCTTTGTGCCTCTTTCAAAACGCGGCGGGCTCGAGCTCGGCAGCGTCGAAAAGCGTCCAGACGTTGCGGGTCCCCACGATGTCGCCGGAGACGAGAGAAAGCTGCCCGTTTCTCTTTCACAGCGTTTGTGCATGCTGCGTTCCACCAAGGAACGGGACGCTTAGTAAAGCGACCGGACGTCCTAGGGATTGTCTGAAGCGCTGCGGAATGTAAAAAATCAGTAAAATAATCAACAGACTCAGCACAAGTAGAAAAATCAGCCAACGGACGAATAAAAGAGCTAAGGTGTGTGAATTGAGGCCAATCTGCCACGAGGCGCGAAGGCCTCTACAGTTCCACTGTAGAAGCTTGAAGATGACTATTTAAGTGCAGTGGACGGGCGAGCCTTTTGAAGGGGCTGCCCGTGACTCACCTGACTAGAAATAATCAAGCGACAAGAAGACATCAGGAGTTGAGATGTGCTGGGTCGTTGGATCGCAGCCTTTCGGCTTACCGGTGAGTGATGCGAACCATCATCACTCCTACCGGTCATCGGAGGACGAGGGTCAGGCTGGACTACACTTTTTGACACAGCGGGTCCACGAGGGACGGCTGTGACAATATCATCGGACGTCTCCATGCTAAGACCGTCCTCATCACAAGAAGCCCGATCTGAGACGGAGGGCGTCACAGAAGGCTGGACAGAAACAACTGGAGCTACCATTGCAGAGCGGTCCCTGGAAGACTCACGATCATGTACACCGGGAGAAACCTTAGATTGTTTAGGCTGAGCTAAATCTATCGACTCCGCAGAGCCGCGGTGCCGTTTGGTCAGGCCCTTCAAAGGCTTAGGCGATACAGGGGCAAATGGACATCCACTACATGGGTGACTTTGGTCAAGTCCGTATTATTCTCGTCACTTCTAAGAGATGACTCAACCGAGTCATCGGACAAAAGGGCAAACCTATTGGCCAAATGAACAGGACCACCCGCCCCAACAGAGCGAGAGGTAGCAGGAGTTGTCTTCGGACCGGCAGACTCAGCTGAAGAGCGAGCGGCCAATGAAGCATAGGATGTCGCACCAGTACCGTCCTTCTGGCGGTACAGGAGTTCGCGGCGGGCGCTACCAAGGCTGATGAACTGACTGTTAGCAAGCTGTAAAATGTCCTGCTCCAGGCGATACCTTGGGCATTGCCTGGAACGTACCTGGTGAGCATCACGGCAATGGAAACAATAAGCAGCAGCATTGCAATGCTCCTCAGAATGTGAGTCTAGTGCAGAGCAATTACCACATCGAGAAGCTTCCTTACATGAGCTTTTGCCGTGACCGTGCCCATAGCATGAGAAACACTGAAGAGGGCGAGAAACAAAACGCCTCACCCTAAGATTGATAGGACCGATATGAACACGGTCTGGGAAGGTGGAACCAAAGAAGGTGAGAAGGACCATGATGGAAGAATTCCTCATCTTAGTCACCTTTTGGACTGAGCTAGGACACATTGCTAGTATTTCCTCTTCTGGAAATTCATAAAGATCTTGACTATAAACACAACCTTTCCTATAATTAAAGGTGGGATGAGCCTTAACAGTCTCAAATATGCTGTCAGAAGGGCATGGGAGATGTTGCAACTTCCTTGCTTTACCGTATTTCTTGAGGTTTCCCTCAGGAATCGTGCCGATTTCTTTGGACAGGTACCGGGAGGCATGGATGAAATTCCCACGCCCATTTCTGTAGTACGCCACATACCAACGTGGAGGCGGGATATGGCGAACTTCTGGAACTGAATTCTCTAAATAGTTTTCAAAAACATTTGGGATGTAATCCATGTCACTGTCTGAAATATTACGTGACTGGAGAAATTCAGTTTTAAAGCCAGAGCCGGCAAGGGGCAGAGATGCTACATGTTCATAAGCCAGACGGGCTTCATCACATGACAGAAAAGTCACATAGCAGCGGTTAGATGGAAAGTCCTTATCATAAACAAGTCGAATGCGAAGAACCGTGCCATACACCTTGAGAAGTGAGTGCAAGGCGTGATAGGAAAATGATGGATTAACATTTACCATCAAAAGGGAGTCATATGCAGCAGAAATGCGTCCCTCAGAAGAACTCCCAGAACAGGAGACTGCTATGGGAGGCCCTTGTGGAGGGGAATCCTTCTTCCTACTCAGACCTGAAGATGACTTCTCGCGGGCCATGTCAGCCACTTCACGAGAACCTGAAATTTTTTTGTGTTTTCCCATACTACCTACTGGGACAACAATGGGAGCGAGCACTGGCTGCCGTGGACGGAGTACCTCGTCCCCATGTGGACCAATCTTATTAAAAAGACCCCACATGATGCAGAATGTTTGTCCACGGCAGAGCTGAGACCCCCGTTCCAAAGCATCCCAGCCTGGACACCCAACCATCCAGCACAGGACGGCCCCTATTGGGCGATCCCTCCAGCGGGTGGCTCCGCTGGTCCACTGGCAGCCTACGTTGGAACCATTTAGTCTGGCCCCTCACTGGCGACCTTACTAGCATGGGTAGCCCTCTCCCCCTCGAAAGGGCAGAGCAGGGGCATAAGCCCCCTCTAGCCTAGCTCGCCAGGTCACAGGGGCACGCAAGCCCCCACCACGACAAGGCGGTTCCCATCTGGGGGGGGCACCTGAGGAGATATTATGCTGATTTTCCCTGAAATAATTACTGTTTCCGTGTCAGAGAACCATCCCAGTGTGTTGATCGCATAACAGAGGTGATAGTGTCTGGCATGGAGGCATACATTCCTCACTCTTTTCTTAACCTAAACCTCCTAAGCTTGGTTCTTTATCTTTTATGTAGGAAAGAGGGCCAGCCAAGTGCTGGTTCTCTACAAAGAAGAAAAGCGTCAGCCACGATTAGGGAGTAAATGCCTCGATACCTCCATCTTAAAAGAAGACAAGTCTAGGAAGTCAGAAATACAGATGCAAGGAGGGAGTTCCAGAGTTTACCGGTTTAAAGATATGAATGATTGAGATTACTGGTTAACTCTTGCGTTAGAGTTGGACAAAACCTTGTGCAGAGAGGCTACAGGAGGAGGGGAAGCATGCAGTTTGCAAGATTAGTAGAATAGTTAGCATGAAAATAACGTTAAAAGATATAGAGAGATGCAGCATTTCGGTGGTGAGAAAGAAGCTGATGACAGTTAATCAGAGAGACGGAGTTGGTGAAACGAAAAGCTTTTGATTCCACCTTATCTAGTAAAACTGTGAGACTGGAATCCCCCAAACATGCGAAGAGTACTCCATACAGAGGCGGATAGGTCCCTTTTACAGAGTTAGCAGTTGCAGGAGCGAGAAAATCTGGCGGAAATACCTCAGAACGTCTAACTTCATAGGTGTTTCAACAAGATATGAAATGTGAAGTTTCCAGTTAAGAATATGAGTAAAGGGCAGACCGAGGATATTCAGTGTGGAAGAGGAAGACAGTTGAGTGTCATTGAAGAAGAGGGGATAGTTGTCTGGAAGGTTGTGTCGAGTTGATAGATGGAGGTGTTTTTAAGACATTGAAGTCTACTAGATTTTCTTTGCCCCAATCGGATATCTTAGAAAGATCAGATGTAAGGCGTTCTGTGGCGTCTCTGCGTCATATGTTGACTTCCTGAAGGGTTGGTCGTTTCTGAAAGGACGTGGAAAGATGTAGGGTGGTATCAGCAGCGTAGGAGTGGATAGGGCAAGAAGTTTGGTTAATGTTATTAATAAATAATAGAAAGGGTGTGGGTGATAGGACAGAACCCTGAGGAACACCACTATTAATAGATAGATTTAGAAGAACAGTGGCCTTCTCCCGCAGCAGCAATAGAACTGTCGGAAAGGAAACTTGAGATAAAGTTGCAGAGAGAAGGATAGAAACCGTAGGAGGACAATTTTGAAATCAAAGCTTTATGCCCAACTCTATCAAAAGCTTTGATATGTCTAACGCTACAGCAAAATTTTCACCAAAATCTCTGAATGAGGATGACCAAGACTCGGTAAGGAAAGCCAGACGATCACCAGTAGAGCGACCTTGACGGAAGCCATACTGGCTATCAGATAGATGATTGTGAATCGGCAGATGTTTGAGAATCTTCCTATTTAGGATAGATTGAAAAACTTTAGACACGCAAGATATTAACGTTATAGGACGGTAGTTTGAGGGATTAGAACAGTCACCCTTTTTAGGAACAGACTGAATATAGGCAAACCACCAGCAAGAAGGAAAGGCAGAGAAGGGGCTACTGTCAGTTGCCTTTGTAGTGAACACCACTACACTACTATTAGGATCATCATCAGACATGCACGCCTGACTGACTCCAGTGTGTAGTAAACACCATTACACTACTGCTACTACTACTATCCAGTTATCACGTAAGTTAGTCAGCACTGACACTCTGGGACACACACACTCGCCTACACGACCGCTCGTCCCGTCACCACTACACTACTGCTACTACTATTATCCAGTCATCACGTGAGTTCAGTCAGCACCGAGACTCCGGGACACACACACTCGCCTACAGCCCTACACGACCGCTCGTCTCGTCACCTCTACCTGTTGTATATCTATAATAAATAGCAGCGTACGAACATCTCTAGTTAACTTCTCCATCCGTGTCTTGGCTAGATAATGAACACTACACCTCAGACATCTGTGTTTCGGTAAGGAAAAGATGAGGTTTAGCAGAGAAGTGGTGTTCCAAAGATGAAAATTAGATCTAAGACCTGTTGGGTCAGAATAACTACAGATCTCTCTCATCTCAAGAAACAGCTCTCTCGTCCTGGCAACCTCCCTCCAACACCGTTTGCTGCCATCAGAAGTGTTCATCCTCAGGCTCACTACTTCACTACAGTAGACGCGCTGTAGGGATACTAGCAGCTCGAACTTGGTGAGGAAGACCATGCGCTCACTAAATTTATTACGTTATATGGACGCTTCAAATACTTACGTGGCCCTATGAGATTTGCAGCAACGGGAGACGCCTTCTGTCTAATAGGAGACATGGCTCTATAAGGTGTCCCCAACTGTGTAAAGGTGGTGGATGATATTCTTGTTCACGATCGTGAGTTTTCACCATGTATCCATCATGGTAACACTATTCTTACCAGGTGTCGGTAGAACGGCGTTACACTTAATGCTGACATATTCGTTCTCGCCGCCCCCAAGGTAAAGTTTTATGGATTCGTGCTATCGTCTGAAGGTATCAACTAGGGTTTCCTGTTTTCGGGATTTTATGGCATCCCGGGATTCCGGGAAAAATCCAGACTTTTCCCGGGATCCCGGATTTCCGTAGCAGATAATGTGCTCTATTATAATTCGTAAGTGAACCTCAGTTGGACTTTTTTTTTTTTTTTTTTTTTTTTTAGTAACGAGCGACTCTTAGAGTATAAAAAAAAGACAGAGAAACTACTTAACTACTTACCGTGTGAAAGTATGAAGAAAGTATTTTAAATGACATGGAGCTTCCTTATATGTATAGAATATGAATATTTGCATATTACCATATCCATATAGAAGCTTGGCCAGTGGCACTGACACCTTTACACAGGGATGGAACAGAATAGACTAAGCTCACTCACTGCCAGAAGTGTACGAGAACAGTACGTGTCGGACCGACAGTCCGACACGTACTGTTCTCGTACAGCTGATTTAGCCCATCGCTGTCTCGCTCCCAAGTCCTAACCCAGGCATCTCTCTCTCTCTCTCTCTCTCTCTCTCTCTCTCTCTCTCTCTCTCTCATACATTTTCGTATTTTGTAGCCGACATAAGAGAGAAAAAAAAAAAGTATCCCGGGATTTCCCGGGATTTCGTAAATTTCCCGGGAAGGAAAAAAAAAACATTTATGGCCGGGATCCCGGGATCCCGGGAAGGAAACCCTAGACTATCAACGCCGATCCAGACAAAGTTCGTACCATAACCGACTTTGCAACTCCGGCGAACATTACTGATTTTCGATCCTTCATGGGCCTTGTTAACCAGCTAGCCGAATTCTCGCTTGAAATCTCTACGACAGCGCAGCCACTTCGACTACTGCTGATCCCAAGACGCACGTTTACATGGACAACAGATCATGACGTTGCCTTTCATCGTGTGAAGGCGGCATTAGCCAGCCCACCACAGCTAGCGATGTTTGACCCACACCTACCCACCACTCTCTTGATGGATGCCTCTCGTTTCCATGGCATTGGCTATGCCCTCTTGCAAGATCATGGCGGGAGCCTTTTACATCTTGTTCAGTGTGGCTCACGCTTATCAGGCACAGAAATGCGTTACGTCACGATAGCACTTGAAATACTGGCAACGGTGAGGGAGATACAGAAACGCAGTTTTTACCTGCGGAGTCTGCATCACTTCGAACATGTCACTGATCATCGTGCACAAAATGTGGGTTCATAAATGCCAATTTGCGACTGAAATTGCAAGTCGGTAGTTTCCGACTGTAGAAGAGCACCCACCATTTCAGCATCGTCCCAGGAAGTGAATGTAACCAAACAGCGGGTAGCTGTTTGGTTACATTCACTTCCCGCCAAGGCACCATCTAGTCGATACTTTCCAGTCGCTATATGTGTCGTTTTTCGAGTAGGAGGGTTCAATCGATAGCAATTTGCAATTTTAGTCGCAAATTGGCACGTGTGAACCCGCCTTAATACCTATATTAACCCACTACACCCTTGACAGTTGGCACGTGTGAACCCGCCTTAATACCTATATTAAACCACTACACCCTTGACAATGTGGAAAGTTCACGACTTCAGCGCACGACTTCACAGCACGGTGGCAGCTAAGGCAAGACCATCTGCATACCTGACGCACTATCACGTCACCCTGTTGCCTACCCTATTGAAGACGATAACATACTAGCCGGCACCTCTGTGAAGCATATCTTCGCACTCAGGGCCATGCAAAACCCTGAGTGAGCATCGAATTTGCAGACTTCTTGCAGCGCTGAGGCGTCCGGCATGTGATCACCTCACCCCACTAGCCGCAAGCCAACGGTCACGCTGAGGCGTCTGTCAAGGTTGTCAAGCACCTCATCATGAAGGCTGCTCCATCAGGTAACATTGACTGCGAGGCCTTCGACCGCGGACAATTGGAGGTGAGGAACACACCAAACCACACTGGACACTTTCCTACACAAATGCTCTATGATCACTCCCTCCGCACTTGTGTATTGGCCCACCCTGCAGCTTACAAGATGGGGTGGTAACCCGATAAGGAGGACTGTGACCTACGTGCAACACAATGAGAGCAGGAAATTGCTTCCCGCTACAACCAGCATGCCCGCTCACTGCCTGTCCGTACTGTTCATGAGCAAGTTCGCCTCCACAGGACGAAGCGCTGGGATCAGGTTGGCACAGTTATGACATATCATGAACTGTGTCAGTACGACATCCGCCTACCGTGTAGCCGAGTCATACGTAGAAACCATCGCTTCTTACGTAGTGGATAAGGTGGTGAGCGTGGGATCGGGCAGACGTTCACGCGTAGGTTCGAATCCCACCACGTACCGTACAGCCTTAAAACACTTTGCCATTTGTCGAGTGGTTTAAAGTTACCTACATATCACCATGATACCCAGATTCTAGGTGGTTACACTCAACGTGAGCTTGGGCGGTGATATGGGCTCTAATATGGGTACCACTATAAATAAAATTGCCTGTGCCACTAATGGGCGGAAGCTGAACAGCCCTTCCCATACACTCTTCAAGTGTGCCTACAGGCGCTATAAGCCTTACCGTAAAAAAAAAAATAATAATAAAAAGAACCACTCCTACGGCTTTTATCCTTCTATCTGCAATTGCAACTTTATCTGATGCTTCCTCTTCGACCATTCTATTCCTGCTACGGTATACGGACACTGTTTTCTGCTAAATCTATCAACAGCGGTGTTCCTCACGGTTCTGTTCTGTCACTCAATTTCTTCCTACTTCATTAATGATCTTTTTAACCAAACTTTTTGCCCTATTCACTACTTCGCTGATGATACCACCCTACACTTGTTCACGTCTTTTCAGAGACGACCAACCCCTCAACAGGTCACTCAAGGACGCCAAAGAACACCTACTTTCTGATCCTTCTAAAATTTCTGATTGGGGCAAGGAAAACTTAGTTGTTTCAGTGCCTCAAGAAACTCAATTCCTCCATCTATCAACTCGGAACAACCTTCAAAACAACTATCCCCTCTTCTTTAATGACACTCAACTGTCTCTCTCTATTACTTTGAATATCATCGGCCTATCCTTTACTTATAATCTAAACTGGAAGCTTTGCATCTCATCCTTGCTAAAAAACAGCTTCTATGAAGTTAAGCGTTCTGAGGCGTCTCCTCCAGTTTTTTCTAGCCTCCTCAACTGCTGAATCTGTATAAGGGCCTCCTTGTCCGCCTTTTGTATGGAGTATTCTTCGCATGTTTAGGGGGTTGCACTCACACAAGTTTAGCGGACAACGTGGAATCAAAAGCTTTTCGCCTCAGCAATTCTCCTTTTCTAACTGATTGTTTTCAGTCTCTTTCTCAACGACGGAATGCTGCATCTCTTCCAATCTTTTATTTCTATTTTCATGCTAACATCTCTACTCATCTTACTAAACTGCATACCTCCCCTTCTTCGTTGCATAAGGATTTTTCCTCTCACCCTATCTGTCCAACTCTCTAACGCAAAAGTTAACCAGTACTCCCAGTCTTTCAAATTTTTCTCTGGTAAACTCTGGAACTCCTGTCTGTGTCTGTACTGGATATCCAATTTTTGTATGACTTAACTTCACTGAAAAGTGAGGTTTTAAGAGATTTGTCCCTATCCGTTGGCTAATTCTATCTGCTCTGTCAGGAGACTGGCAACTGAGTTTTTCTTTTTCTTTTTTTCATTATATATTTATTGCCCTTGGCTAGGCGTCCTTTCTTATATATATAAAAATAAATGTAGTAGTAGTTGCTGTTGTTATAGTTATAGTAGTAGTAGTAGTATGTGGTGGTAGTAGTAGTAGTAGTAGTAGTAGTAGTAGTAGTAGTAGTAGTAGCAGCAGCAGCAGCAGCAGCAGCAGCAGCAGCAGCAGCAGCAGCAGCAGCAGCAGCAGTAGTAGTAGTAGTAGTAGTAGTAGTAGTAGTAGTAGTAGTAGTAATAGAAGTAGTAGTTTTGGCATTAGTAGTAGTATTTGCTGGTGTAGTAATAGTAGTAGTAGTAGAAGTAGAAGTAGTAGTAGTAGTAGTAGTAGTAGTAGTAGTAGTAGTAGTAGTAGTAGTAGCAGTTATTGTTGTTGTTGTTGTTTTTGTTGTTGTTGTTGTTGAAATAGTAGTAGTAGTAGTAGTGGTAGTAGTAGAAGTGGTGGTAGTAGTAGTAGTAGTAGTGGTAGTAGTAGCAGTAGTAGTAGCAGTTGTTGTTGTTGTTGTTGTTGTTGTTGTTGTTGTTGAAATAGTAGTAGTAGTAGTGGTAGTAGTAGTGGTGGTGGTAGTAGTAGTAGTAGTAGTAGTAGTAGTAGTAGTAGTAGCAGTAGTAGTAGTAGTATTTGTTGGTGTAGTAATAGTAGTAGTAGTAGTAGTAATTGTTGTTGAAATAGTAGTACTAGTAGTAGTAGTAGTAGTTGTTGTTGTTGTTTTGTTGTTATTTTAATAGTAGTAGTAGTATATAGTTATACTAGTAGTATTTGTTGTTGTAGTAATATTATTTTTTGGCGAAATTCGCATTTGGCGGTAGTTTCGCCAGACTAATTAATTCACCAAGTGTGGAGGCTTACTGTAGTAGTATTTGTTGTTGTAGTAATATTTTTCTCTTCATGTTCTGGCCTATAGCGCCTGTAGGTTTACTTGAAGAGAATGGGAAGCGCTGTTCAACTTCAACCCATTAGTGGCGCAGGCAATTTTGTTTATAGTGCTATCCATATTGGGGCCCATATCACCATCCAAGTGCATCTTTGGTGTAACCACCTAGATCTTCGGTATCTTGGTGACATGTAAGTAACTTTAAACCACTCGACAAATGGCAAAGTATCAAGGTGGTGCGTGGTGGGATTCGAACCTATGCGTGGATGTCTGCCTGATCCCACGCTAACTTCCCTAGTATTAGTAGCAGTAGTAGTAGTTGTTGTTGTTGTAGTAATACTAATAGTAGTAGTTTTATGATGATGGTGATGGTGACCTTGCTGATGATGGTGATCGTCGTGGTGGTAATTGTCTGTTTTGCAGAAATACTTTATACTTTTAGGCATCGGTTTCTTCTTGACAATTTGATAATATGTATACTAATTTTAGAACCGTGAAATAACACTTTTATTACCAGATATAAACAATATCAATTCATCTACCTTTATTTTACTTACATAGGTGCGGCAGACATCGTGGAATGTATTTATTTTGGTGACGAGTGATGATCCTACCTTCCTTATGGCCTTCGCAAAATGGTCTGTTCGGGCTCGGCTACTGGTGTGGTCAACGAGGCTTCTGGTTTATACTAATAACCATTTGCAGGGAATGCAAGAGCTACACAAGATTCTGTCGCTGACAAATTCTATTTTGTTGCTTTCAGAAAACACAACGCAAATGGAACGGTAATTACTTCAAGTATATGCGCTCTTCCACCCATACATTGATTCAGTTTACCAATTTAAGTTTCAAACTTTTACTAATGTTTGCTAAAATACCTAGGCTAAGAATCCTATATCTGAAATACAAGAGATCTCAATTTATCCAGGATTTCTGATTTTGATTTGAGGTTTGAAATACAAAATACAATAAACAAAACCGCACACACACACACACACACACACACACACACACACACACACACACACACACACACACACTGATTGAGTGATTGTCTTTAGCCTCCTCATCGCCGCATTATTGCATCTTTTGCAATAACACTCACGATTTACAAGACTTGGAGAAGAAGCATCACAGCATATATGACAACCATCCATCATCTACAATACTGTACAGAACAAGAGCCAAATACCTCCCTCCCACTGAACAATCAAAGGAAAAACAGAAATGAAAACACAGAATGTTAGATGTGAAAAGTGGTGATATAAAGGATTATGAACACCTCCTACTATATTGCTCTCTTTATAATAAAGAAAAATCAAGAACTTAGAACTCCAACAACCTTATATTGGAAATGGTGATTTGCTAATAGGACAGTTTTTATATGACAATGAAACAATATAAGAGAAAAATGAGTTTATATATAAAGTGCGGCGAATAAGAGAAGAAAAAGAAGGGAATAAGAAAGTGAAGGTGTATGAAAACAGAAATATCATTCAAACAAATATAAGTAAGCGCCGTTGCATAGGCAAAGCCTCCGACAATCATCTGATCTGATCTGAACTGATGCTGACTGCCCCTCCCTCGTCATCGTCCTTGACACCGACCAAGTGTGGCACAGAAGGCGCCTGGTTAAGCAGGAGCAGCTTGGCGTCACGGGACAACTACTGCTGGAGCTGTTTTAGTTACCTGCATGGCCAGAGTCTGAAGGTGGTGGTGAGCGTGTGCACCTAGGTCGCGCACCCAGTTGAAGTCTCCGTTCCACAGGGCTCGATCTTGTTCCACATACTGTAGAACGTGTAGTTCAACGATCTCCTTCACAGCCTCTCGCTAGTGTCGGCCTATACCGATACAGCTATGGTAGAGAGGAGGCAGCGAACATGATTGATATCACCAATCGCCAACTTGGTAACATCATGGCTTGGAGCAGACGGTGGCAAGTCAAGTTTGCTGCCGAAAAGATTCCCATGCCCTTGTCATCTCACCTACACCGGAGGACACCAGGCTGACGGAAGGCCAGCTGAAGAACATGCTCTTGATACCCAAACTTAACTTTTTTTTCACTAACCTTTACAACATTCGCGGTCTTAGACATAATTTTCTATCTTTTAGTAAGTAACCTTTCACTTAATCTTAATTTTCTTTTCTTCACCGAAACTTGTTTTCCTTTTATGCAGGACGGGCATATGCTTATGACAAAAAAAAAAAAAAAAAACTTAATACTTGAGTCCCGATCCCAAAAGATACCAAGAGAATAATAATAATAATAATAATAATAAATAAGAAGAAATGCTGGAAAATTCCCTCTTGAAAAAATCAAGTCATGGAAAGTAGAGATACAGAATCAGGCTCTAATTTCCAGAGCTTATCAGAGGAAGGGATGAAAGATTGTGAATGCAAGTTATCTCTTGCACTAGAAAGATGGACCGAATAACAGTGAAGAGTCATTTTGCAGCGAGGCCGCGGGAAGGCAGGCAATTAATTAGAAAGATCAGAAGAGCAGGTTTTCTTTTTCTATACCATGTGGACTTTTCACAGGAATTTATGGGCTTAAAGGGGATACTTTTTATGGTATCTCCTATCTCAAAGTGAGTGAGAAAGTGAGAAAGCCCAACCTGCACTCAGACCGTGAACAGGATTCGAAACCATGCGCTTAGAGACCCCTCGGATCCCAAAGCACGCATGGTTCCACTGTACCACGGCGGCCCCAATATGGAAATAGCGTTAGAAGATAACAAGAGATGCAACAGTGCGGTTGATGAGGAGATTGAAGGCAGTCAGTCAGAGGAGAGAAGTTGATAGTTGGTACAGTGGAACCATGCATGCTTTGGGGTCCAAGGGGTCTCCAAGCACACAGGTTCTAATCCTGTCCATGGTCCGAGTGTAGGTAGGGCATGCTCATTCGGGACAACGGTTTCCTAGCCGGTGGGCTTTCAGATAGGAGGTACCCCAAAAAGTATCCCCTTTAGCCCATAAATTCCTGTGAAATGCCATATGGTATAAATAAGTATAAATAAATCGGAAAGCATTTCATTCCGCGCTATCAAAAAGAACAGTACGGGTTCTCTTCATTAGTTCTGTAAACATGTCAAGCATACTTCATACATGGAGTGACAAGGCCTCTATTAAAGAGTTAGCAGTTGAAGCTGTGAAATAAAAGGCACAGACGACTGTGAACGTCTAACTTCATAGATTTTTTTCTTTTTATTTTGTTATAGCCTATAGCGCCTGTAGCTGTACGTGAAGAGGCAATTTTATTTATAGTGGTACCTGTATTAGGGCCTATATCACCATCCAAGCGCATCTTTGGTGTAAGACAATTACACCTACACCTAGAACCTAGGTATCATGGTGACATGTAGGTAACATTAAACCACTCAAAAAATGGCAGTTTCAAGACGAAACCTGGTGGGATTTGACCCTACGCTTGGACGTCTGCCCAATCCCGCGTTTACCACCATATACACTACGCCACCGCTATTTTAGGTACAAATGAGATGTGAGTTTAGATTATGAGTAAAGGCCAGACCGAATATATTCAATGCATTTTTTATGCAGGAGAGAAGCCACCCAAAGACAACAAAATATAAAAAAGGCCCACTTGAGTTCTGCTTAACCAAAAGAAAAGTAAAGTTAGTCAAAATTAAGGAAAAATGCCATGATACCTCCTTCTTAAAAAAAAAAAAACAAGTCGTAGGAATACGGAAATACAAAAGCAGGTAGGGAGTTCCAGAGTTTACCAGAGAAAGGTATGAATGATTGAGAGTACCGGTTAACTCTTGCTTTAAAGGGTTGGACATATAGGGATGAGAAGGAAAAGAAATCCTTGTGTAGTGAGGCCGCAGGAGGAGGGGGGCCATGCAGTTTGCAAGATCAGTAGAAAATGAAAATATCGATAAAAGATAGAAAGAGATGCAACATTTCGGCGATGAGAAAGAGGCTGAAGACTGTGAGTCAGAAAAAGGGGAGTTGATGAAACGAAATGTTTGAGTCTAATAAAATTGTGCGAGTGGAAATCCCCCAAACATACCAAGAGTAATCCATACAGAGGCTCTTCCCCAAATTTAACAGTTGTAGGGCCGAGGAAAACTAGAAGAGACGCTTTATAACGCCTAACTTCATAGAAGCTGTTTTAGCATTAAATGATGTGAAAGATTCCAGTTAAGAATATGAGTAAGGGACAGACCGAGGATATTTAGTGTGGAAGAGGGAGACAGTTGAGTGTCATCGAAAAAGAGGGGATAGTTGTGCCGAGTTGCTAGATGGAGGAATTGAGCTTTTAAGGCATTGAAAACTACTTTATTTTCTCTGTTCTAATCTGAGATCTTAGAAAGATTAGACGTTAGGGGTTATATGGCGTCGCTGGGGAATCTGTTGACTTCCTGAAGGGTTGGTTGTCTTTAAAAAGGACATAGAAAAATGTAGGGAGGTATCATCAGCGTAAGAGTGGATAAGTCAAGAAGCTTGGTTAAGAAGATCATTAATGAATAATAGAAAGAGAGTGAGGTGACAGAAGAGAACCCTGAGGAACACCACTATTAATAGATTTAGGAGAAAAACAATGGCTGTCTATCACAGCAGCAATAGAACGGTCGGAAAAGAAACTTGAGATAAAGCTGCAGAGAGAATGATAGAAGCCGCAGGAGGGTAATTTTGAAATCAAAGCTTTGTGCCAGACTCTATAATAAAAAAACTTTTGATATGTCTAACGCCACAGCAAAAGTTTCACCGAAATCTCTAAAAGAGGATGACTAAAACTCATTAAGGAAAGCCAGAAGATCACCAGTAGAACGACCTTGACGGAAGCCATGCTGGCGATCAGATAGAAGATTGTGGAGTGACAGATGTTTAAAAATCTTCCTATTGAAGATAGATTAAAAAACCTTAGACAAGCAAGAGATTAATGCTATAAGATGGTAGTTCAAGTGATTAGAACAGTCATACATTTTAGGAACAGGCTGAATGTAGCGAAACTTCCAGCAAGAAGGAAAGGGAGGAGTCGATAGACATAGTTGAAAGAGTTTGGCCAGGCAAGGTGCAAGCATGGAAGCACAGTTTTTGAGAACAAACCTTGAATCATCCAAGTTGGAGATATTAGTAAAGGTTTGAAAGCAGAGTTCAATTTTAAAGACAGATGGCAATGGTGCCATCTCGATGAAATAAAGGAGGAAAAGATGAGATGTTTTTGGCTAGATGCCAACTTAAGTTTCAACGGAAGTTTGAATTTGAAAGATTTAGACAAGATTTGGCAAATTGAATAACAGACTTGGCATTATTCCGGACAGATATATAAAGTGCGTGAGATTCAGGAGATGGAAGGCTTAATTATCTCTTGGGTAACCTCTCTATCATATGTAGAACGAGAACAAGCTGTGTTAAAACAATGTTTAGAAGTTTTAGGTTGAGAGAAAAATGAAGAATATACGCGTCCATCTCAGACACAATTACCTCTGTTATGAGTTCAGCACAAGGAGATGGGTTTCTGACACGAAAACAGCAATCATTCCAGGGAAATTCAGCATAATACCTCCTTAGGTCCCACAAACT